>NW_009595773.1:714-40462 GCF_000690535.1 Cariama cristata
CAAGGAGGGGAGGGGGGGTGTCACTGAATTAGAAGTGCATTATTAGTAGGGTTTTATTTTTTTGGAATGCATGCATTTTACATCTTCATTTGTTTATTCTGGCTGGGAAGGGGGACTGTTTTCCATTTCTTTCCATAAATTGCACTTTCCAGCGGGTGTCTGTTGAATGTCACCATTGTTCTTTTTCTCCCTTGCCCTGACGCTGCTAGTCAGGTAGGAAAGGGTGCTTTGAGTTGTTTTTTTTTTTTTTTTTTTTTTTGTTGTTTTTGTTTATACAAGAATCTCTCACTAGATCCATATTTAACGTCATTTTCTTGCCAGATTACACCTTACACATTTAACTGGATCTTTTTTTATGCAGATTAAGGTCTGACTGACGTTATCTTTGCCACCTCTCAATCCCCATGCGCAGAAAACCAGAGTCCTGTTCCTGGTGAAAGGACCTCTGTTCCTCCCTCCCTTTCTCTCCTGCAGCTGCTGGAAATTCAAATCCTTTCTCCAGGCAGCCCTGGCCTTCCTAACTAGTTCCAAAAATACTATGCCAGGGTGACAACTACCAGTCCTTCAGTCTACGTCTACTCAGAGCATTTGTGACACAACTGCAGGAGTTAAAAATGCTGGTTTTCGACAGCTGGGCTTCAGTCTGTCCTCCCCACACAGGTCCACAACCGTGCTTGGTACTTGCTTCTGAGGACTGAAAAACACTCGACAAAAAGGGCTTGTGAGCGAACGTAACCGTTCCCTCACTGGAGAAAGAGTCATTAATTTGTGTTACAAATTGGGAAATGGAAGGCCACACGAGCTGACTGACTGGTCCAAAAATCATACTGTGATTTAGTGACAGGTTCAGGGCAGACCCCAGAGCTGCTGATCTTGTTTTCACCTTCCTGCTTTTAATTGTGAAACAGCGTACGTTGTGTCATGCTGTATGTTCCAAAGAGAGTGCCGTGTAAAAAGCAAACTAGTAATCCACCGGGATTGCTGAAGATAGGGCATAACCACGTATTAAAACTGTGCAGCAGTACCAGGCAAAGTGTTCTAGAGTTCCTGGACTTAGCGAGTCTGGGACTTTTTACTGTTTCAGGGATTGAAAATACTTTGTGTTTTAAAGTCCTCCTTGAGGACATGCCCAGGTTTTACCCTCTGTTCTGCTGGAAGCATAGTTTTTCTAACTTGGAGTTACTCATGTGATGTTGACAAGTAAGAGTTCCTCTAACCAGCTGTTCTCACCAGTACGCCTGTTGTTACACTGGGAAATTATGAAATAGAATGACTAAGTACTGCCTAATAGTCTAATGTACTTTTAATACAGGTTAATTTATAAACATTGATTTATAACGCTTTAATTTCAGAAGAGCAGACAACTCTAACAATAAACACATTTACCTGTTAAATAATACTTTTTGTAAACAAGACTTTTGTAATACTACGGCTCCCCTCTCATCCATGTAAAGTGTATTCTTAATACACCTAGAGCATTGTTAAAAAAAACAAGCCCCAAATCGAAGTCTTTGTATTATATTAGGTGTGCAAATATAATCCTGTCAAAATGTAATATTTTAACTTTCTGAAGTTCACAAGGACTTCCCTACCAGCTGGTGACTGGGAAGGCCTAAAGAAGAACAGCCTTTTTCCCATCCACAGCAAACATGGTTCACTCCCCGAGGGGAGGGGCAGCACACCTTTAACTGTGAACATTTTTTAGTACAGAGTTGATTATGTCCAGTTTCTGTTGTAGTCAGTTGAAAAGCCAGTTGTAAGGTCTATAGAGAAGATGGACGTACCTGATACACTCGTATTCTGAATTACCTCGAATTGGAGTCTCACTGTAATATTAGTTTGGTATTTTAAAATGAACACATCTAGTTTCAATATGTTTTATCTTGCAATCAATTTTTTTATTGCATTGGTAGCTCAGTAGGACTAGTTTACCATAGGTACAGTCCATAATAGGAAGCTGCTGAAAGCATTTAACAAATTAGTGGTGTTTCTGTTAACATTTAGTTAGTTTGATTTTGAACTCATCTGCAGAATTATAAAGAAGTTGGTTAGTGTTTTTGAGCAGTAGAA
Source organism: Cariama cristata (assembly GCF_000690535.1). Classification (NCBI taxonomy): domain Eukaryota; kingdom Metazoa; phylum Chordata; class Aves; order Cariamiformes; family Cariamidae; genus Cariama; species Cariama cristata. The sequence continues at coordinate 2,785 of NW_009595773.1, forward strand.
AATAGTAAAAACCCTTGTCTGTCCACACTTTGAATATTCCAAATTGGAAGATTGTTTTAATCCAAAGTCATTGCTTGCTTGGTGTATAGATGGGGCACCTGATTAAGTGAGGAAGGTTTTTCATTCTTTAAATACTTTTAGTTGACTCTTTGTGAAGGCATTGCCTTTGATGAAGTATTTGAGACTTTCTATACACACAAATAACAGGTGTCTTAAAGTTTTTCCTGTAAGGTTAGGTTTTATTAAGCATTGCTTGTTGGGTAGGTAATCTTTGATAGGGTAAGAAAGAAGTCCGAGGCAGGGTGCAGGCAAACTCAGTGACAGCAAATAAATACACAAACGTCTGTAAATGTGAAAATTATCACTCTCTTCTGGAGGTCAGCATGGTCTGGTTACTTGCCATAGTTTATGGTTGCCATCATCTGCAGGACTGGGCGCTTCATGTTTCTCTTAAACTCTGTTTTGTAGACATTGTCCCACGTATACATCATGCTGTAGATGAATGTACCTGTAAGAGAAGAACTAAACGCTTGTCGCAGATATAAAAGAATTCAGTCCTCGTGCAGACTTCTGTGGACTTTGATTTTCTGACTAATAGTGAGCAATTACGGGCATGAGAAGGACTTGTTTGCTACAGTTGGTTCTGCATTTGAAATCGATGCCAGATTTACAAGTGCCAGCAACTTTAGAAAATAACTTGGAGTTCATTTATTTTTAAAATCTAAAACATTAGGTCGGTACTGATGCTTTCTGTTGGCTATCTCTGCTTTGCTGTCACTTAATCTCCAGACTTGGGGATTTCTTATGCCATTATCTGCTGTAAAAATAGCAGTGACCTAATGATGGGTCTGACCATTGAGATGCTCACTCACAGATCAGAGAGGTGCAAGTAGTGCTACTGTAGCCAGCATGGTCTTAGGAGTTGCATTGCATGTGTAAGTATCAGACCCGTTTTTACGTGCTCATGGTCCAATAAAGGATATTCTACATTAGAGACAGCTCTCCAACAGACACCTGAGTGGCCTGTGAACTTTTTTTAGAAAATTGTCCTCATTTTTGCAGCGAGTGTTTGGAAACGCCACTTCATAGCTGGGTCTGTCTGTTGCATTTCAGGTTCCTTTTCCGGACAACCATACTAATCTTCATTGTACACTTTTTCATTATGTCTTTGATCTAATTTTTACTTTTTAAAATGAAGTTGGTACGGTCACTTTCTTACTGAAGATAAACTGATTGGAGTTTTATGAAGCGTAGCTGAAGTGTTTGATTATGCGAGTCTGCCCGCTTGTAGCTGTGGTGCTGCTCTTCCAAAGCCTCTCCTTCACCAGCTATGTGTGCCTGGTGTATGTCCAGATGAGCCAGGTGAATAAAGACTCCACCCAGCCAACCCTTTGTTTTTATTTTATTTTCCCAATTTCCTTGTCCAGCTGCCTTAGGAATTGCCTGCTCCCTTTCCGTATACCGGTTTTGCACTCCTGTCCCTGGCGAGCATGATTTATTCTGTGCTGCTCTAACAGGTCTGTCTGGTTCACTGTAATGGAGACCTGCTCTGCTAAATTACAGCCGGTGGCAAGGGGAAAAATGCAAGTGGTGGGTTGTAACCAAGATGAGGAACAGCAAAATTGAAATCTGTGTTATACACCTTATTGTACATTTACTCCGTTACTGCTTAGTCAATATTGTACTGCAAGCGGCTTTGCCCCTGTCTTGCCTTGATCCGTGTGGCTTCTCAGCTCAGTGAAGCACCATAGCGTTACAGATCAGGGAAGCATTTGTGTAGCAGGAGGGCTAAGGATCTCCTCTAATCCTACTTGCTTTTGTCCAGCCCAACTCCTCTCCCAGTCTGCCTTGCCACAAGGCTTCCATCCATCTTTAGTTAAACTTGATGACTTAAATGGGTCTCTTTTGTTCTGCCTGGTGCTTTAATGCCCTCTGTCCACATGTGCATAGTTTGGTTTGAAAATGTTTTACTTATAGCTGGTTTTAGAGATATTTTTTTTTTCCAGTAATAGTTAATCACCAAAGAATGTGTCCATGTTAAGTTGAAGTTGTTTGTGATCACTGAATGCAGCCTTGTAGTGATTTATTGTTTTTGAACGTGATTTCAAAACTTGCTTTGACATTAGGAAACTGGGAAGTGAGGAGATAATCACTCCCAAATATGCCCTGTGGGCAAACAAGGCTTCCTTGCCATCCAGCACACATTGCAGGAGTGGCAAAAACACAGCTGGCTTATATAGCTGTTACTCCTCATCCTCCTGGGGAGGAGGAGGAGGTGGCCTGTGTGAATTTCTGTGATTTCTTCTACAGTATTAAACCCCCGAGATGGGAGATGGTTAGGCAGCAGGGTGAGAATGTGGGCTTTCGAAAAGTTGCTCGTTGGCCTCCAGTGCCACCGCATGAAGCTATTTTTTGGCACGCCTCACTGCTGTCTTTCTGACTTCCTTCCCCCATGTTATGGGAACATGGTATCTGTTACAGCCAGCCCTGGGATGAAAGCAAAACAGAGATTAAAAAACCCAAGCAATCTGGTCTGTAACTTTTCACGATACTGCCTGGCTGTAGATTAAATTAACTTCACATTTGCAGAGTGGTCAAAACTAATGGGCAGCTGGAAAGTACTGTAAGTGCCCTGCGTAACATTGTCAAAGAAGCCAGTGCCGATTCTTGGTCGACACTGGCTTAAGAGCAAAACCACTTTCTAGTTTTGTAGTTACTTAGTGTAGCAGTGTGCTAGGACAAATTCATTTTGTGAATTTTAGCCCTCTAAGATCTTATTTGAGAGATGTAATTTTCACATCATCAAATTGCCCCTGAGTTGGTGTGCTCTTCATAATTTTATAAAACCAAATTCTTACCTGTTGAGAGTATTGCAGGTTCATCGCGTGCTAGTGAACAGTAAGCATGTAAGGAGAAGTGATAGCCGTGTGCGTCTGTGCAGTCACGAGTGCTGCGTAGCACCATGTTTTTTCTAGACACATTGGGTGCGGAAAATACGTGCAGGAGGATTACACGAAGCAGCAGGATGGTATGAGGAGCTAGAATGGAGGGCTTGAGGGAGAAATTTAGTTTGGGGTAATAAGAAAAACATGCCCAAAGGAAACTAAGAAGGAAAAATATCTGGGAGGGGTGTAAGGCTTTTTTCCTAAATAAGTCTTGACTAGTGTCAAAAATGCTCAGGTAGTTTCCCATCAATTTAAGTGCTCTCCCCTTCACTATATGTCCTTACTCAGAGCTCAGCAGAACAGGTGTATGATGCTGTTATCAGCCCCTGTAAATTAAGGGGTGGTAATACTGTTTCTATATGAGTAGATGAGTTTTTGGGTGTCCTGGATGTTTTCTGATAAACTATCTCTTCTAGAACTAATCGCAGAAAAAAGAGGTTAAGGTTTAACAATGCACTCACTATAGGAAGAAATAGATTTTATTTTCTTTTTGGACGGTAATATTCAGTTATCACCAGAAATTAGTAGGCTTCTTTAAAAATAATTTATTACTTAATGTGTTAGAGGTCTGCTCATGTGTAAAGTTTGCATTCTTCCTACTGCGTCCTTTCTCTATTTGTACAAGAAGTAAAAGGGAGATGTTTGCAGTGTTTAATTTTTTTTCTAGTCTTGGTAGTGCTTTTGGAAAGGCTTGGCTATTAATATTCTCTTTAAGGCTTCTTCTAATTAATAAAATCAAAAGCATCATATTGTAAACCAAAATGTAATTATTTTTAAATGAGATTCTTCAGCTGTGAATCAAACCTGCCAAAAATGGACTTAGTAGAAAATAACGTTTGATGAGAGAGATTCACATTTTGGTTGTATGATTTCATTCGTGCAAGTTCTTAAACCATACGAAAGTATGGTTCTCTTGTAGCACCTGCTTTATCTGCAAGTACGCTAAGTACTTCTGTTAGAAAGATTGGAAAAACAGTCCCATAGGGAAAAAAAGCCTTTTAGTTTTCTTAAAATATTTCAGAGCTACAACGTCAGTGTACTGAGAAAACGCATCTCGGTTTTGTATCTTGGACTTAAGGAGCGTGAGTTGTAAATCTTCTTTGAACCTAAAGAATGCTATTTTTAAAAATGATTCGGACTAAGGGCAAGAAAGCTAAGTTAAAGCTGAGTTTGAATGTTAGAAATTAAACTGTAAACACTAGAGTAATGGTGAGTTACTTTATGTGTGGATTTCTATTTTCCCTAGCCAAATATTTGCATAACTGCTCTTTCAGTGATTTCACCAGACCTATTCTCCCTGAAAGGTAATTTGGCTTCTATGCCTTTCTAATCCATTTTGGAGATGCTCTAGAAACGCACTTGGGACAGTGGAAACACTTTCTAGTTTTGTTTTCACATATCCATTACACTCCAAATATCTGGAGATTGTGGAAGAGGGAGTGATCCATCAGCGATTTTAGTTCTTTCTCTCCCATTTGTAAATGAACCAAATTTTTTCTGTGTGTGCCCAGTCCTTGTACAGGCGCTGATAGGAAAGATCACAGCCAGTACGCTGCCTCAAGTTTAGTTAGGATTTGTTTAGCTCTTGGAGTCTACGTGATGTTACTTAATTTTACATCTCCTGCGTTCTGGATTGCAAGATGGCGTTTGCTGTCCCATGGGTTATGAGGAAATAGTAGTACCATACAGCAACTTGCTTTAATCGTTCTAGTCATCCAAGGCTCTTCATGAAGGAGTTCCAGTAGGTCAGGCAGCAGTAGCCAAACATCTCTAAGCAATTTAAACTGGGTATTTAATGAAGATGCTTTTGTTTCTCTTCCAGAAGGACCTTAAGTGCACTGGGATGGGAAGGGCTTGGTAATGCTAGCTGAGATCTCTGGTTAGAAGTGAGTTACCCTCTTCTGCTCTTTTCTGTGCCAGAATTTGGTACTGCAGGTCTGCCCTGTAATAGGTCAGGGATTAAATTCTGTTAATCTGAAGATGCATCAGATTTAGTTTAGCCTTTGCAAATACAAGTATGGAAGCCAAGAAGATAATGCATGGCAGAAGTTAAAAATTGCCCGTCTTTGTTCCTTCAGCGCAAAGGCTGTCTTTTTGACTCCTGAGGTGTGTGTTGTGTAGGCATCGTACACTGTTCCCCCCCAGCTTTGTTGGCATTATTTTAGTGAAGGTTGTTTTTGTGGTCTATTGTTTTGTGGGGTAGGGTAGTTGAAAGAGAAGTGAATCTTGAAGACGACAAAAAAATTGTGCTTCCTTGCTTTTCTAGATCAAGAAGGTTTTGGGTTTTGTGCATCAGGCATTTCCAGCCATAACAGAAGCATACTGAGATAAGTGTGTAAGCCCAGAACATTCTGTAAGCAAGAAGCTGTACATTGCAAAACATAAGTTCATATTGTCTCTTATTAGATCAGTGTTGCAATTTGTTTGCTGTAGATATCTGCCAAAAAGAAAACAACCTAAGACTCGGACCCATTTCCTAGAAAATCATCTGCTAGCTGTGTTTTTTCCAGACCACATCTGTTTGTTGACTTTTATTACACATAGTGGAAAAGGAGGTAGTCTTGGTTCACATCAGAGAAAGCCCTTCCCAAAGCTGCTTGCTACAGCCAAGTCTGTGGAATATATTTAGGAGGTGAACTTCTAAAAGGCGTAGGTTCTGCACTCACTTTCTAGCGTACAGCTCCAGTTTGGATTTTAAATGGGGGGAAAAAAAAAGCTTATAAAACAGAAGGTAATTTCTGCCCTGTCACTTCCTTTTAACTCTGAAGAAGAATTAAATTATTTCCAAGAAATGATACATTTTTGGCCATTACCTTTTCAAATCATATTTAGTCTTTTTTTTTTTTTTTTTAACATTCTTGAAGTTCAATGCTTGGAAAATTCTAGGATGTTGTAGAAAGAATGTAGGCATTTGGGGATAAGAGAACTTCTGTAATCTTACCTTTGAAATGCAATCCAAAGGATAGTATTACTGAGATTCTGCACGATTGTTTTACCTAGGAAGTTATTCAAGTCCTGGATGCATCCCCGAAGTGTAAATATGTGATGGCAGTTCCCAAAGGAACTGGTAACTGGTAAATACCTTATTTCCCAAAGAGCATTTTCAGTAGGCATTTTACTTCAGAGAATATTTTAATTGAGTAGACATCCTTGAGAGAGTGAGTTTAGCTCACGTCATCAAAATATGAAAGATTGTTTTTTCTAGTAGCTGCAGGTGTTTCATAAATATTTGTGTTCCAGTTTCATTAGGCAGACTTTATTAATCAAGTATTCCTGGAAAGATGTGACAAATGCTTTCTTGGGATATTGTATGATGTACTTCAGAATTTGTCAGGGAATGCTGGAGATAACGGACACCGTGGTGTTGGAAGACAGGATTTATTTTATGCTTGGGATACATATTCTGAAGATCTTGTATCTATTCTTGAGTATGGGAGTATCTTGGTGTTACGTTCTCCTTCGCAAGGCAGGGTTGTGTATGAGCAGATCTCCATGAGCGCCTCCTAAAAATCACCTAAAAATGGGTTCTGAAGCTGCCTCTCCTTCACATTTGGTACTCACGTGGTAGTGGGCATACCTTTATAATTATAATTGTAATTGTCATTATTAATTCCCATTATTTGTTCAAAAGCTCACTTTGGCTTCATATCTTCCTCTTGTTTTATATTTGCACTAAAAAATAATGTACTTTTCAAATTCTTTCCAAGTAAGTGTTTAATGCCATAAGCAAAGCCGGTGACGATTGCATTTGCAGCGTAGCTAAACTTAAGAAATAGCAGTTGAGCAGTTTTTCTTACCTTCTTTCTAAGTTCCCTTTTGTTTTCCTAGCACCCGCAGTTGTATTCAGTGTTGGAGGGAAGAGCCATGCCTTTAATGGAGATGTTTTCTCTGAATTTATTCACTCCCTTTCTGTGGCTGCTGCTGTCTGCTTCACCAGCTGCCTGTGGCAGTAAGTCCTGAAAGGTCACTCACTACCTGCCATGAAGTTTCTTTTACTGCCCATCAGTGTGATTGGTGGTCTTTAAACGACACCTTCCATAGCAGAACCTTTTATTCAGATTAAATCTGTCTTTTTATGCTCACTTTTTAATACTTTGACATTTGGAAGCTTCTTATACACTTTCCTTGCTTCCAGTCCTGTTACTTCATGCTACTTAGCAAAACAAAACTATCTTCAGTACTTGCCTAGAAGATTATTTTCTCCCAAATTCCAGTGTACTTTTTTCAGTCGCTAGATGGGCTGCCCTTGTGTGTTGCTTAGAGTCAGTCCTCTTCTCACTCACGTAGTACAGCAAAGCATCTTCATGAAGCTCAGATGTACGTAACTTGGCTTTATGTGGTTGTGGTGGGCTGCCACGAGGTGACAGGAAAGTGTCGCAGTTGCTGTAGGTACGCTGTAGGATCCCACCAGTAGTTGAGAATTAAAGGTGAAGAGGTGGTACCTTGAAATTAATGGATTTCCTTCATTTTTCTCCAAAGCCTTTATGTGAGTTGATAATCTGGGGGGGGATGTTTCTTCCATTTTTTGGCTAGTTAGTGATCAATAATCATACCTTGATTTTTTTTTTCTGGTTTAATTTGTTGTTTCTTTTTTTTCTTTTTTTTTTTTTGCATTGTGGTTGTTACAAGTATTTAGTTCTAAGAAGTTTCAGGACGTACAAAGTGACAACACAGCAGTCATGTCCTCTCCCCTTTTCTCCTCCCTGGCATATCCATTTACTCCTCTTGTAAAAAGTCGTGACTTTGGGTTGCTTCTAACTTCTTAACCACTGTTTTTTAAACTGTGGAGTCTCGAGTCTTTCGCTTCCTGGTGAGTTCTTCCTCCTTCCTACTATTCACAGTCCCTTGAAGTAGACGGAGTTGATCATCAGGTTAGCTAATACATTGTGAATACAAGACTGAGGTGGACAAATTGTAAGGCAATTTAATCTAGCCTACTTACTACTTCTGTCCTTATACCTTCCACTGCCCCCAGCACTAGTTTGGTCTTGTTTTAGTTTGGTGCTTGTTTTTTTTTTTACCTTATATTTTTCTAGTATCTATAGGCTTCTCCCCTTGCTGCTGAATCTGGTACATTCATAGAGCAAGGATTTCAGACACCATAGGAGTGATGGCATTTTGAAGCAATCTCCATGTAAAAATTCAGGACTGAGTATCTGTAAGATTCCACAAAGCCTGCAAAAGCTGGATTCCTGAAGCTGTGGTAGTGTAGAAATAATTATATAGAGCCAATTATAAATGTTTAAAAGCAGTAAATTCTTCCACAACCAAAACCCAGCAAATACCAAATAGTAGAAGGGGAGCTGAGACTGCTTCAGCAGTAGGTCTGAAACAGGGGTGAGAAGTAGGTTAGCTGGTGTTTTGTGGAAATGTTCCCTTCGCGGCAAAATATTTTCAGGGTTGTTATTGTTTGGGTTAGTAGACAAAACTTTAAGTAAAGTCTTAGGTAATCACAGAAACTTGTTTTCACTGCTGATGGAGATAAGCACAAGCCTTTCTGTTACTTTATCTACGAGTACTTAAAGTGTTACATTTTTTGTTAGTGTTTTTTTTTAATCATCCTTTGGTGTTGCTCCAATTTGAAGACTTTTAAGACAGTCTCATTCATATGCAGAAGTTATATTCACATGCATATTGTTCCATTTACAGTATTTATTGATTGGTGTATGAAGTAACCCCCTACAAATGTCAATGTTACAAAATTTAAAAGAAAAAAAACCACCCTGGGTAGCTTAGAGAAATAGCAGCATCAGATGTCGGATTTCTGTCAGTTTTTCAATTCTAGCAAATGAAATTCAAATGTTAACTATTCTTTTCTTGTCGACTACTACCACTAATTTCTTTTGAGGAATTCTCCTAACTACTAAATTAATTCTCCTTTTTCAAATTGCTCATGACTTTGGCCATTAGACCCTACACACTACTGTCCCATCTTTAGTTCCAGGAGCTGGTGCGTTGAAGGAAATGTGTTTGTATTACTAGGCATTGTTTTTCCAGCAGTGTGCAGCTACTTTTCTTTATTGCTACTCTTTAACTATATGGTTTTCAGGGAGTTTTAATTGCCTTTAATTTTGATCACATCTGTTCTGCAAAGACAGCACCGTAAAGGCATGTAATAGCATTGTAGTAGAAGTGTTTCTACAAATGGTTAAACTATGTCTTCAGTTTGAAATGTGTGTAAGGGCATCAGTGTGCTATATATTGAAACAAGTTTTTTTTTATCTAGGTTGGAGATAACTATGGAAGGAAAGAAGATCTTTGTTCTGAGAAGGAAAAAAAATACATTGTTTTTAAACTTTTTTTAATTTTGCGGTACAATTCAATGGCATTCAATGGCTTACCTTCTGTTTTTCTTGAACTGTGAAAGACAGTTCTAAAATCCTAGTAGTTCTTGGCGTGTTACATGTATTGAATCGTATATGCACATGTATAAAAATGTAACTGGTGGAAAGAAATACTGGGTGTGTTTGTTTTTACGGTGCTGGTGGACAGATGAGATGGATAATAACATGTAATTTTACTGATATTTTTCCTTCTACAGAGAAGATGGAGAGCTAGAAGATGGTGAAATAGATGATGCAGCATATGAAGATGTGAAAGAACATGGTACAAAAGGTGATGATAAACAGAAAAATGAAAAAGGACATAGAAAATCACGGAAGAAACGCAAAAAAGAAAAAGAAAAGAAAAAATCAAAAAGGAGGAGACGGGATAAGCATAAGGTTAGGAAATGCAAACCAAAATGTTGGAGGTGCTTATTTTAATTCTGGGTTTAGACAAGGATCCAGGGAATTAGAGAAGAAATCTAAAATTATTTTATTGCTATTTAGGCAGTCTTTGGACTCTGAGTGCAATTTTTGAGATTCCTATCTTACCAATGCATTTCAATATTAAAGAGTTTGTTTAAATAGTCTTTCAACACATGGATGTGCATATTTGCACATTTCAGTGACAGTTTATGTGGGGTAAGAGACAATAAATCATTAAATAATCCAGCCGTAGCGCATTTCAAATGATAGTTTGGAAACTTGTTAGCTTTGCCTAAGTGTGTTTTCATAAACTTGGTTTTCATCTGTTTGTATTTAAAAGAAGTACAAAATCAGATTGCGGGTGTGACTGTGTTATTTGTGATCTACATCTCTATTGGATGCTTATTTATTTCAATATTTCTTTTAACAGCAGTTTACAAAATACTAACATTTATGAGCATTTTACTCTTTGCCATTGTCAATGGTTATGGTAGTTCTGACACGAAAGGTCAAAGTGTTAAACCACTTCTTAAATTGTTTAAATCTTAAGCAGTGGTGTAAGTTAAGCACTGACCACTGACAACGGTAATGGTAGCCGAACCTCACATAGAGGGCGAGAGTTTTTAGGATAACAGGCAAAATGTAAATTTACAATTTTGCTTTTTGTGCTAATTATTATATTTGTGGAAAGAAAAGATTTCAGCCCAGTTAAGTGAGTTCTTCAGTAAAGTTCATTAAGATAATGTGTCTAATATATATTAAGAAACTTAAATAAGTGCAAGAGATTCACAAAATTTTAACATAGAAAATTAAACCTGATGGTAATTCTCTAAAAATCACAGAAATACAGTATTCTCGTATGGTTTCCCCCCTAAATTTTCTGCAAAACAATACATCTGAATAAAACACTTGTAATGCAGTAATGCTGAGTTTTCTCCCAGCAGAAAATGACAGGATGCCAGTCATTTCTATGGTCATATGCAAGTTTCTAGCCATCTCCCAGATTTGTTAGCCTTCCAGCAGCATCCCTGCTCTGTCACAAAGAAGCAGGGCTCAGAGAGACCCATAGGAAGCTGGTACAACCCAGAGAAACCACATAACCCTCAATGTTTACGTTCGGAAACCTCATCGGATCAGATCTCTTTCTCTGATAAAACGAGTGGGTCATCAAAGAGTGTACTTTCTTTAGCTTCCCCCAGAACCAGAGGTTTGTGAGAGTTAAGAAAATACTTTTGTTTATTTATTGGGCTAGTGCTTCCTCTAAGTTCCTATACAGAGACCAGTTAGGGAATTATATAGCAAAGTCTGAGAGTGCTATTTTCTTCTTTTTTTTCAGCATAACTCCCCTTCCAGTGATGACAGTTCAGACTACAGCCATGACTCTGATATTGAGCGTACAGAAAGACCGCATAAAAAGAGTAGCAGCTCTTCATATAGAGATTATGATTCTTCATTCAGTCAGGTAGTATTTTTTTAAAATGATTTCTCATGTCTTTCCTTAGGTGTAATTTAAAAAAATGCAAACGTGAATGATGCGGTTTTTGAAGGCAGACTTGATCACAGTGCCCGTTCTCACAGATTTCAGGAAGTACATCTAGTTCTTGTGTCCTTGGGTAGATTTCCAAATGTGAAGTGTTATCTGTGGCATGAATGTAGGTGGTGTAAACAAGCCTGACTCTATTTTTCTCTCCATCAGGCAACAATTAGGATATCTTTATTATTGCCTGCATTGGATTTAGGCTGTACTAAAAGGAAACAGCTCTTAGGAAGCCACCTTTACATATCTAGAGTTGATTCTGCTTTCTGATAGTTCGGTTTGTCCTGGCTTTTCTCAGTCTGTGCAGCTTGTTAGCCCTCTGGAGACCACTGGGTGAAATGAAATGCCGTTCTCTAAAGCTGCAATAGAGTGGCTAGAGGCTTGATGAGACTGTGATACTTCAGAGGAGAGGAGATTTTCCTTTTAGCCTGGAACTATTCCAGAAACCTGGAATAGCCAGCCGAATTTATTAACAAACTGAAGATCCTGTCTGCAGAAATGGGAGAAGGGACGGTGCTGGCTTAGGAGTGGCCATAAGCAGTAAGTCATCCTGTCTGACAGAGACAGGACAGATTGCATTGTCTCTGTCTGAGATCGTCAGGATTGGAGATCATGAAGGGAAAAAAATTATTTTAATCATAGTTCATCTAAGTAGCGCTTAGAACTGCATAGGTTAAAGTGCTTTGTTGATCTCACTGAAATACTCTGGAGTACAGATGCTGATGCTGTTCTTTTTTATCTCTTTTCCAATTTTGATGCATTCAGAATCAAAAGTACTAATTTTTATGGAATAACTGTTTTTCACTGTGTATTATTGTTGCTTGTTTGTGCAAATCTGGTAGACAGCATGACAGTAAAACAGCGTAAAAACAATTCGTTTTGTAGAGCAGTTTGGAGGGATGTTTTCTGAAATATTGAATTACTTCTGAACAATGCAATCCCTTTCATACAGCATGGACACGTATCAGGAAATTACATGAGTTCACAGAAAATGCAACATAAAAAAAATGTGAAAAGTAAGGAGTATGATGACTATAGTCATTACAGCGATGAAAACTTTGGTAATTATAATGAAGAAGAAAAGGATGAAGATTTTGCTGATCAGCTCAAACAATACAGGCAAGCTAAAGAGACCTCCAGTTCTGATTTAGGACCTCCATTCCCGAAAGAACCAGTGAAAAAACAGGGGATGAAAGGGATCCAGAAAGGTAAGATAATTTGAATCATTAACTGTAGTAATGGATGGTGGCAGCAGTTGCATGGTGCATTGTTTCAGGATGTTTGTCTTGAGAGCTGAACAAAGAAAGCTGCCAGTGGTGGCTTTCCTATGAGCTTGCAGTCTCCCACCAGTAAGTGATAGTGCTGTTCATCGTGGAGGAATGATATCATATGGTCACACTGATGCATGTATTGAGGAAAAAGATCAAGTGGTGGGTAATGTATATGCAGTAAATAAAGAAAGAAAACCCTATTAAAATGCCAAGATCTTTGTTGTGTAACTGCTTGAGTAAGAAATCATAGGGCTCTAAAGTGACTTTCTGGTGGTGGTTTATGAAAGTCTGAAATGAGACTTGATTGGGGGAACGAATGTAAATGTGTCAATTCCAAAATCTAATTTAGGCGCCCCTCAAAAAAAATAAAGTACGTAGAAATTTTGATAGGTGCCTGGATACTTACATCAGTACACCCCCCCCCAAGTATGCTAGTATCCTTTTTTTCTTTTCACAACTTTCCTTGCATTCAAAGCTGGGCTGATACAAATGCAATGTGTTCATGAAAGAATCCTGCTGCCTTTATTTCATGCCTTACTTGTATAAGCCAAGTTATGAAGACATTTTTGTTTGCACCCTTCATTTGGTGTCTGATCGTTTCCTCAACATTCTAGTGCAATTCAGTGAGCCAGCTTACATTTCTGGCCTCTGTATTACGAAGGGACTTCCTACTCCCCGGTTGTCTTGTATTATTGCGTATTGCCGTGGGGTCTGGAAGGTCAAGCAATGAAGACGGCGTATTCCATTGACAGAGATAGCCTGATCTACCATCTAGAAATGCTTGACTTGTTCTCATCCCTTTTTCGATGAGATCAAGTTCTCATTTCAGAAACTGCTGATTCAGTTTGCAAAATTTTCTCTCATGGCTAAAAGTTTGTCTTGCAGGCAAAATTTGAGCAGGGTTTTGTATGACAGTGTGAATACCTTAGTAGTTATTGGGAATATGTTATACAAACGTAGTAAGCTGTCTTTCATTTACTGCAGTGAAGATTTATTGTGTTCTGTTTTGGTTCACAATAAAATAAATTGGCAAAAGATTGGCAGAGTCTTTTTAGCTGAGACAAAAATGGCTTTTCATGTGCTGCTTGGCAATACCCCTCCAAAATCTCTGTCTGCAAGCCATCTGAGATGAAGTCAAGGCATTTTCACTGGAATCAGCTTTGTTGTCACAGGGTGGCTGCCACCTGAAGCGGGTGTGATGTCTGCAGAACTTTCTAACTGGTTTTCTTTGGTTTTAAATTGATGAGAAAGCAAGATACTCTGTCTCAGTGGTTTTAGTTGAGACCATGACTCCTGGCATGTTGCTGGCTGGATAATTACTGTCCTCAGGCTTCCAAACAGTTACTATTAAACATTTGTATATTCAAAGCTGTTCTCTCATGTTTCTTAGGTTATGATCTCAGGTTTCCTGCATGTTGTGACAATGAAACATGCACACATACCTGGGTGCCAATTGTACTGGTTAGTTCTGTCTTCAGAAAGTGACCAAACGGCACAAAATATTTCAAGTATTTGGGCTGGTTAGAAATAACATGTCTGTATTTCTAATTGTGAGGTCCTCCTTTGAACAAGATTAATTTTATATTCAGTTTGTCAGTCTGCTATTGATTTGAAGAGCTTTTCAAAGAGCAGGCAGTTGCCCAGAATTACAATTGGCTGGCATAGTTGTACTTTCCAACTTGTGGTTCAAGATAGTATTTAGGAATTCAGGCTGCAAAAAGGTAGATAATTTAGTTTGTTAGATTTATGTGTATTCGATGTCGCTAGATAACCGTTTTTCTTTACTTTCTGAGGTCATTTGAAGAGGTCATTGCTGTTTTTCAGGTATTTCTCAAAGAGGTAATAATTACAATGTTGGTCGAGGGCGTGGAATGCAAAAGAAATTGAAGCGTAAAGATCGTGGAAGGGGAAGAGGGGGCAATAAAGGATCTGATGGCTTTCATGAGGTATGTGGAATTAAAGTTGAATTCCTAATGTAGTTGTTCCAAATTACTGGATGCTTTGCTTTAACAGAAAAGTATTTAAAAGTACATATCTTTAAACTTTTTTCTCTTACCTAGAAAATTACTAGAATTTTCCAACACTTGATGTACAACATACAGTGGATAACTTAAGCTAATACGTAGTTTTCTTGTCTTTCTTGTAAATATGAAAAACTAGCAGAAGGTGGTTTATGAGCTTTGGTTTTGAACGGTGCATCAACTTCATTACTAACTGTAATGTAATGTAATAAGATGTTTTGCCACTACCAGTTCACCTCAGATTTTTCAGCAAAGAAAATGGACAGCTTTTTCCAGTTTCCATCTGAATCATGAAGAATTTTCCTTCTCTTTCCATAGCTGTGACGGTGGAAATGGAAATACATGTGACCTTGGTTTTCATTTAGTAATTCTTTGCACAGGTATTAGACGAAACTTAGTGTTCAGTGTTTGCACGGTATTTGTAAATTGCTCATTCCAATCTTCATTTAAATGAAAAACAATACAAAATTGGTGATTAATGGATCAAATCCATCTGTGGCTGAAAAACATTATTTAAGCTAAATCATATTTAAAATTTCTGTGGTTCTCCTCCCTCCTGCACTCAGGAATGCACATGGCTGGCTTCTCACTAACGTGATGATGTGTAATTTAGCCATGTTAATTTTTCCCCGTGTTCTCCAGCCAGCCTAACTCTCAGGGGCTCCTGGCTGGTCCCAATCAGATTTTTCTTTTCCCTGTCCTGCTTGTGGTAGGGAAAAGGTCAACCATTTGGTCAGTTAGGACGATGCTTCTTCATTTATAGGACTCCTCCTTCCTGTTGCTGTAGAGCATGCCCTGTCCTCCAGCTCCATTTCTCAAGCCGTGGGGAAAGGTAGAGGGGAGGAGGCAACTGCAGGCAGGTCCCAGCAGGCACAAAACAAAAAGCTGGGCTCCTGGCTATGGTGAAATAATGAATTCTGCGACGCAGATGCTGAGCTGTGTGGTGTGGAGGGGTAACTGCCAAGACTCCTGAGCCACACAGTGATGTCCCTGGGATTCTCAGAGACATGGTGGAAGCATTTCAGCCTTCCTCGAGCTGTTGTTTCAAGTGCTTTGCAGTGTGGGACGGTCACTGATTTGCAGTGCTCCCATAAAGTGATATTTGTGTTAACCTTGAAGAGGATGAGTTGTTAGATTCAAAGCTGCTTTGTCTGAAGCAGCTGAGATTTCTCTGGATTTAATATGTTCAGAGTAGAAAATGGATCTTGACTGACCCAGGAGCAGCATTTCTAGCTGGAAGATTTCTGCTTCTCAACGTCAACAAAATCTGCAAATCATTCTTAGCATTAATGTTTTGTGAGATTGCTTAATCTGCCGAGCAAAATGAGACGGGACACTTGATGTGCTGATGCTCGTGTGTGCTTACGATGCGGTGTGATGACTGTGGAGAACCACATCCATTCTGTTTCAGAAGTTCCCGCCCAACGGTTAGATCCCTGCTCATTTTTGTGAAAATCAGAAATCGGAAAAGCCTGTTTCCTTCTCTCATCAGATCAGTAGGCAACCACCTAGCACTGCAAAGATGACATTTGTTTCTACCCTCTGTTGCAGTGTCATAGACAGCAGTTCACTAGAGGCCATCTACTTCCATGACTTCACTTGTTAGGTCATGACTGAATTGTGCTTCCTCTCTGCTTTGCCTCATGGTAGAAGCAAACAGGTTATTTTTCTTCTAATGGGCGAAAAAGAAGACAGATAATCTGGAGATAACAATCACGTGAGAAGATTGTTATTTTTCTTCTAATGGGAGAAAAAAAGAAGATAGATAATCTGGAGATAACAATCACATGAGAAGATCGCGAAGGGAACAACTAGCATAGAGTGGCCTTGTGGCTAAGATGGTGGTCTTGGAAGCCTGCCTCTCTGCAGAGGTGCCCTTAATCACGGGGTGGTTGGCACACACTTAGCGGGTGCCCGTGTGTCAGCCCTGCTTTCCAGCATTGTCAAATGAAGTGTGAGATACTGTCTGTTCAGTGAAGCGGTTTGTCTCTCTTGTGTTGTAAGAAGTTTCTGATTTGGTTGCGTTTATAAAAAAGACTGTATTAAAACAGCCAAGAAAAAGTATGTGTATTTACCTTTAATTTAAGCTGTGGGTGTTATAATTTTAAGAACTTAAATCATGGTGTAGTTAATCACATTTTGAGGTAATGAGTGCACGAGGTATGCGCTATTATTTTTGCAACTGTGCTTAATAAATAAGCCTCAGTAGGATGTTCATTTTTCTTACAGGATGGCAAACCAGTGAAGAAATGGGTTAATATGAGTCAGGAGTTCATAAATCAGCATACAGTGGAACACAAAGGCAAACAAATTTGTAAATATTTCCTTGAAGGGAGGTGTATTAAGGTAATTATGCACTGTGTCTGTTGGTCTGCTTCTTTGGTGTGAGGAAGGGGAGAAGATCCTCTGTTCTTTTTTACTTCAACCGATGCAAAGACTTGCATGTTGAAACTCAGTGTTTTGATTTCTAATGTTTTGAGCATTTATAGATAAATGCCAACAGAAGTACTTGTGGAAAAAAATCCCCTTCTGTTACAAATTTTGAATTATAACAAATTCTAAAAATTGTTGTGTTTGCTTATTAGCTTATATAGTAAAAACATCTGTGATGGTATCGTAAACTTACACTGAGACTGTATCATATGTACATAGACATCAGATCTTACAAGTGTTGAATCTGTAAATGGGCAATGATTTCTGAATGTATTAGATTATTTCTCTTATGTGCTACTGCTAATTTTGAAATGTTGAAGGAATTGCTTAATTATGCGAAATTATTTCTCTCTCTGAAGTAAAAAGTGGGGTTGTAGTAATAGTTTCCCCACCAAAGAATCATCTTCCTTCAGCCAGCAAGTGGAAGGCAGCAGAAAGAAGAGAAAGCTATTCAGAGCAGTCAGCTGTCAAGGAAAAACCCTAGCAAGACAGTCTCTTATTACATAAAAAAAAATTGCTATTGCTTCATTTTGAAGCTTATGCTGCTGTGGAGTTCAATCCTCTGATGTCAGACTAGTTCAGTCAGTTATAAAAACACACTTAAGAAAAACTGCATGCTTCTCGAGTAAGTGAGTGCGTCATTTATATTTAGTTCCTCTGTGTCTTTAGAGATAGAATATTTTCTGTTTCTTTTTTGAATGGTCAAAGTAAAGGTGAAAATTAGTATGCTTTTTTCCCAAACCAGGGGGGAATTGTAAACAATGCATTTGTTGCTGCCTTTATATATTTTATTACGCTATGCTCAGTAAGACGAGTATTTGCTGCCACCTTCAGTTTTAAAACAAGTGGCTGAAAGAGCACTGAGTGTATTTTTCATGAAAACAAATACAAAAAATATGCAAAAACCCACCCTCTCCAGCAAAGTAATCCTAATGTATAATATGATATGGTTGATATAAACTTGATATTATTTGGTCTCTTATTTTTCCTACATGGGAGAGCCTTAATACTTTGCTTCGTGGACTTTTTTAAGCTCTCCCGCACACCCTTAAAACAGAATCAGGTTTTCTGATCAAGTGCATAATTGTTTATATGGAAAAAAAATTCAGTAAAGTATTTGTTTAAATGCCTTTTTAATGCTAATTGCTAGGTGGAAACAAGAAGAGAACTGGTACTGTAAGACCAGTTTGTTTTCTGTGACCACTGCATATATTCTTTGTATTGCCATTCAGGAATTGTTTCTCTATGTCCAGGCCCCCCTATTCACAGGTTTTTTTAGGGACATCCTAATAATGTGTTAGTAAAGATAAAAAGTTTACATTCAGCTAAGGACAATTTTTTTCTTTAAATATGAAATGGAATTACTCAGCATTTCAGATCGATAATCTTTTTTCTTGTTTTCTTATTTATAGGGAGAGCAGTGTAAATTTGATCATGATGCAGAGATTGAAAAGAAAAAGGAAATCTGTAAGTTTTACATACAGGGTTATTGCACCAAAGGAGAGAACTGCATTTATCTGCACAATATCCTTTAAAAAAAACCCAAACTTGAATTAAACTGAAAGTTTATATTTACTCTTAATTGATGTAAGTGATTTTTAAGGGTAGCTATTTCTTAAGAGACTGTACCAAAGACTATGTAGATTTACTACAAGAAGATTATTTTTTTGCTCAAGTACTTAGGAGGAGAAAATACGTATAAAATTACTGGTTTGTTTTCAGTTTTAAGGACTTTTAATGTTTTAAAAAAATAAAAACCCTTGAAGTTAAATGCCTTTGTCCACATACTTTTAACACTCTGACCTGTTCTTGTTTGTTGTAAAGGACTTGTGTTTTACTCTGGAATTGAGACTTTCATCTTTTTAATCACAATTTTAGAATCAAATCAAAAATAATTTTAAGGCCACGGTAATGTATTTATTAGTAGAATGTTAAATGGAACTAGGTGTTAAGTTGTTCATTAGCTTTCAAAATTCTTACGGTATTGCTTTGGAAAGATTAAGTACTGGTGAAGAATTGAAGGATAGTTGACAGCTGAATTTCATAAACCTGCCAAAACTGTGCAAACTAGCAATTGGCCTTTGTTAGGCATCCTTAATACATTGCTTACATGAATTCCCTTGCAAGTTCTACCATACAGGAGCAAAATGCTATCAAGGAGATAAGTGCAAATTTTCTCATGCTCCCCTGACCGCAGAAACAAAAGAGCTGTTGGATAAGGTGAGCAATTTTTAGTCTGTAAACGTAAGGTTTGTTGCTAAAATGAATAGGGGGGGATTGCTGGAAATTTCTGTGAGATTTTAAGGCTAAACACTGACGATATTAAACTTCCCTGTTGCTCTTTAGTCCAGTAAGTCTGTGACCAGGTTCAATACCAGAAATTCCCCTTGCCATCAGTTATTTAGTTATTTTTAGCCATATCAGACTTGTTTATTTTCACAACTCATGTTTCTGCCTGTGAACTTTCTTTTGCATCCCTTTCTGTGGAAATCTCCATGTACTCTGTAACAAGAAGTGTGGTTTTTATGTTGTGTACCTTTAACTGCCTAGAAGTTAGATATCATCTGACTTACTTTTGCACTGAGGGTGGAGGAAGGAATGAGGTGCCTCCTGTGAATGATTCATGAAATCCTGACCTTTGTTTTAAGTAGGATATTCGTGTCTCTCTCCAGTTACTATACAACAGGCCTTAACAGAAGTGTGACGTGAATTTAACACTAGAAACACTATGAATCTTAGAGTTAAGTTCTTCAAATTCTGTCACTTAAAATTACTGTTTGAAGGAAATGTACTTGTGTGAAATTGTCCCTTCCTGCCTACAGAAGTAGTTTTCTTCCTGGCTGTGAGTTGATGCCCGGCAAAACAAGTAATAATAGATTTATAATTTGTCTGAGTTTGATGTCGATATATAGCAATGTAGTAGGTAATTATATTTAAATGGAAAGTGCGAGACTAAGTTGAATTGCATATGCTGCTAAATTTATGAAGTGTTGACTACATTGCTTTGTTCTAGGTTTTGAATACTGAGGAGGAACCACAAAATGAAGATGAGAAAGAACTGGAGGAACTCAGAAAGCGTGGCATAGTTCCTCTCCCTAAGCCACCACCAGGTGTTGGACTTCTGCCAACCCCACCAGAGCAATATCCATTTTCTGAGTCTGACATAGAAAATTATCAAGATCCTTCAGGAGATTATAAGAAAATTCCATCTCTTTTTGAAATAGTTGTGAAGCCTACTGTGGATTTAGCACACAAAATTGGAAAAAAGTAGGTTTCAGGATTTTGTGAACTCTCCTTAAAACATGATTGCATAAATATTTAAACAATTCTGTTTGTTTCTGTCAGAACGATATACCTCTGAGTGTATTGCGAAGTTAATGATCTGTTAAATATTGGCTATCATAGTTAGTTATTTATTTAATGCTTTCCATAGAAGAGAACTTAGTGAGCCTTCACCTTGCAGAAAGTCACTCCATTGGCTCTTGTTTTGGCTCTGTGCCTGCTGTGCCTATTTCTGTTTGCAGGTTGAACAAAGTTCATTCTCTTCTGCAGTCTTTTTATAGTTAGTTTTTCCTTGACTAAAGCTAATGCACACTCCTGATGGAGGCTGTTGGCCTTGGGATGTTTAAACTTAGTTGCGGCAAATGTCCAGTTCTGCATGTGCTAGTATTGAAAAAATGTTCTACTTTCCGACAAGCTCTGTCATGTGTAATGTATGTAGTTACTCTCTTTGAAAATTATTTTGCCTCTTTTAGATTTTTTCCCAACTTCAGATCAAAAAAGTACAAACAGACATCTCTAAGAGCGAGGAGGGGGAGGGAGGAGATAGCTAATAGGCTGTTGATCTCTGTAGGTGCAAAATTGATTCACTAATTTTCTTTTGCCTACAGGCCACCGACCTTCTATAACAGTGGATCACCACCAAGACCACCGTTTCAGGGAAATGACCCACATTCTCAGCATATGTATAACCCAGGTTCAAGTCCAGGACCGGGACCTGGCATGTCACAGGGACATAATGGGCCACCGATGCACCCAGGTTCTCCTGGACATCATCCGTGCGCAGGGCCTCAAGGCCCAGAAAATCCTCCTATGCAGGGTGTTCCACCAGGCTTTCTCGGACCACAGAACCAGACTGGTATGCCTATGCAAGGACAGCAAGGTGGTCCACCTCTCACGCCACCGGGTCTCGGTGGTTCTTACAATGCCCCAGGAGTTCAAGGACATATGGTGAATATGCCAAGAGAGAATCATTGTCCTCCAGGGCCACAATACCAGCAGATTCCTGGTGAACGGCAGCCCAATATGAATTACGAGCCTATTCAGAACCCAGCTGATTTCTATGACAATTACTATTCTCATCAAGCCGTACATAACTTCCAGCCAGCTAATAACTCTGGTGGTAAGGACATTTAAAATTGTTTTTCCTTCATAAGGCGCTTAGGTATTAAAACGTCATGGCTCCGAAGCGGAGCAGCTGAAAGAATTTTGAATAGAAAGCCAAACCTCCTGGAATATCTTCAGTGTATAGGCTTTTTCAGCCAACGCTTTCCAGTCGTGTAATATAAGTCACATTAGTTTTGCTTGATTATGTTTTATCTCCTCTGCTGTAAAAGCTTGTATAGGATAGCTGCTAACTGTTGGTTTTTTTTTTTTTTTCGTACTGCAGATGGAACATGGCATGGAGAATTTACAGATCACCAGGCTCACCTCATGGCTCAAGAGGTGCATCAAGGTGGAAGTGAGTCAGACTGCATGAGTAGCCATATGGGCCATAAACCAGCCATTAACGTACCGGATTTTCTTCCGGCAATGCAGAAAGCCCTTTATGTAAGACTTAGTCAAAAGCATCAAAGAGATGGAGACTCTGTCAGCAGCCAGGGTCAGAGGGCAATGAGCAAAGACGAAGGTAAAGATAATTTTGTTCGAGTTCGAAGCATACTTATTGACCATGTATTAGCCTGGAACAATCTATTGACTTGGATTTTCATCACCTTACCATTCACAATGATTGTGAATGTGCAAGTACCAACTCAGATAATATTTTCAGCTGAATATACTTGCTTTCCTTCTTGGCTTGTTCTAGGATTTTAGTATAGGCTTAGTTGCTGCATTCCAGTTCAAAGTAGAAAGATCTGCGGATAATTTTTTTATGTAGTTTGCACTTTTAAAAGGCTCTTTTGTTGGTAACTCAATTACTTCTTACTGTTCCTTGATTGGAACAGAAAGGTTATTATTTCTACCTGCCAGTACTGCAAGTGGGTCTTAGATTCTGTTTATTCATTTGTGCCTCTTGACCTTTTTTGCACGTTCCATTTCTCTAGAGGAGTATTTTTTCCTCTGTGATACCTGAAATTTGCAGTGTTTAATCTGAGCGTCTCTTCTGTAACCTGGACACTGGAGAGCAGTAAGCCTGCCGATCAGACTCAGCCACGCAGAGTACATTTGTCCCTCGCCCTGCTCCCTGCTGCTCCCTTTTCTGAGACTGCTAGGTTGTGTGACCAGAAATGGCATCTTCTGTGTGACCAAAAGGCAGTTGCTGTATCACATATTTTTGAGGATGTTGCCAATATAATTCTAATCAAACGATGAGAGAGATCTGGAGATGGAGCCCTTTAGGTTATGTATGAAACCAGAGCGACCTAGAATAATCGAGTCTGAACTGAAGACTTCTCACCAGCGCTTTAGAGTGACTGGTCCTCCCATCTAGAGGGCTTTTGGAAAGCAGTGTAATGGAAAAATGTTCCTATTAGCTGCCTCCAACAACATGTTGCTCCCTGTTATTGAATATTTGTGTGGTACAGCTAGCACTGAGGAAACACGCATTATTGTGCATTAGGTACTGGCAATGGGGGTGCGTTTCATCTTCATTTCTCTTTTGACTGAGCCAGAATAGAGCACTAGTCTCCTTCGGTGAGCAGGCAAGTTTAGGATGTGGACCTGAGCACACAGCTGTGTCGATAAGGCTTTCCAGGAAATTGCATACGATAGCTGAGAATTTGTCCTTTCGATATTCTTATTTCTTCCCTTCCTGAATCTTGACCTCTCCCCAAAACCTTGTGATTTGGATTGTAATAAAGCAGCAAATTCCACATTTGTAATTTATCTGGTTTTAAGATTACTGTAAGGCACCATTTTACTATTTTGTTCTACCATCCCACAGTGAAAGTCATTTTCATCAAGACTTGGATTTTAACTGTTTTGTTGTGTGGTGGTTTTTTGTTTTTGTTTTTTTTTTTTTTGCATACTATTACTGGTAGAAAGATTTGTTTGAAAGCAGGTTATTTTTGCAGATTAATATTGACAGAGAGGTATGTAGGCAGAATGTAGCAGAGTTTGGGAGTACCTCAACTAGCTACAGTTTTTTTGTTAGGTCAGTTCTTCATTGAAATTGATTTTTATCATTTTAGATTACAGTTGTTATAATACAGGAAGTGATTATTTATTATCGGATCTTTTCAGTTTGGTTTTACTGAGAAGTTACCTGTTGTATGAGTAAATATGTTGTATTCCCTGGAGATTATTTGCCTGAATAATTTTTTTTTTTTTTTTTTCAGATGACAATGTCAACTGGTATTCCAGTAGTGAAGAGGAAGAGGGGAGCAGTGTTAAATCAATACTAAAAACTTTAAAGAAACAAAGCGAAAATTTTAGGAATCGGCAACAACATTCCACAGAGCAGCACATGCTTGGTATTCCTACTGATCCGAGGCTGGCAAAAGAAAAAGGCGCAGGGCCTCAGGCTGCTGACCCAAGGCTTCGGGCTTCTCCAAGGTCCAACCCCAGAAAGCCTTCGGAATCTGCGTCTTTGGACCCACGCCTTGTACGAGATCCCAGGATGCACAAGGTCAGTGAGGGTGGTCATGCCAGCTCGTCCCTTGGGGGAGCAAAGCTTGATTTACACCATGCGCACACTGGAGTTAAAGTCAAGCAAAAAGGGATGGATGATGATGAAGAGGACTCAGAAAGAGAACTGAGAGAACGAGCTTTTCTGATACCGTTGGAACCTTTGCCTGGTGTAACGTTAAGGGATCCCCGATCTCAGCTTAGGCAGTTCAGCCACATTAAAATGGATGTTACCCTGATGAAACCAAACTTTGCGAAGCATATTGTATGGGCACCTGAAGACTTGCTCCCAGTACCTTTGCCTAAGCCTGACCCTGTCTCTTCAATCAATTTACCTCTTCCTCCACTCATTGCTGACCAGAGACTTAATAAACTGCGGAATTTGAAAAACGATCCCCATCCAAATGCAATGCCAGCTGACCCACGACTAGCTGCAAAGGCAAAAAACAACTTAACGGGCAGGGGTGGCTATTTGGATCCGTCTGCAGATTCGCATGCCAGTAGCTCAAGCAAATTAGGAGATCCTCGCTTACAAAAAAACGTCGATCCCAGACTCCACAGACTGTCGAGTGCAGATACCCATCACGGAGTCGCAAAGGATTCGCACCCTCCGAAATTTGACCCTCGCCTCGCCAGATCTGCTACTGGCTCATCGCAGCCTTCGGAAGCTGCAACTGCGAAACCTGACCCAGATGCTCTGCCTCCGTACGCCCCCAAATTATCATCGAGTGGTGTTAGGCTGGGAACTCCAGGCTCAATACTGAGCGGTATTAGTTTGTACGATCCGAGGGACCACAGCTCGTCATTGGACACAGCTCCAGCTAGTTCAGGAGAGAACGGAGAGAACCAGAAAAAAAGTATTTTGAAAAATTCTGGTAAAAATGAACCCAGTCTCTCGGAAGATTCATCGCTGCAGAAGGCTGCCTCGAACGTGGAAAAAAATACAGAAGGATCAGCAGAAGCTACTTCAGATAAAGCAAACAGCACCAGTAAATCTCAGGCTAAGCACTCCAGCGCTGCACCTGCGGTGCATAATCTTCCTATCCAAGCTTTATCGGGATTAATCAGACCGCAGTACAGCGACCCAAGGCAGGTTAGACAGCCTGGACAGGTAACTCAAACACCGGATAATGATCCGAATGGGGAATCAGATGATAAGTCGTTAAAAGATGTTTTCAAGACTTTCGATCCAACTGCTTCACCGTTTTGTTAGCAATTGATTTTAAGTCTTTTTACTGTTGTGAATATTGCAGTTTTCTGCTGTTTTGTAACTGGTTTACCTCTTTGCTTTATTTATTTTTAAATTATAATTATCAACACTTTTCAGCTGCTAATCTCAGAACCACATGCAGTTATACAGTATGCTATAGTGTTTGCAAAGCTGTGGTATTTTCTATATAATACTTTTCCAATTTCAGGGAGACTAATTGACATGTAGAAAAAACCCCCATGTATCGTGTTAGAGCTGATAAAAGCACTTTCATTGTAAATAAGTCATTAAGAAAGTCCGAAGACCTGTATATGTGTGAGCTGTCTCTTTCATAAACGACATTTAGATATGATTGCCACATTTGTATGATTGTATAGATACAAGCAATATTATGTACATTACTGTGAGAGACACTGTTTGACAAGGATTGTCCGACGCATCAAGCCAAACCTACTAACTGATTTCAAACCTACGTTAATGATTTAAAAGGAAAATGTTGATCCTCCTTTTCAGATCAGTTGATGGAAGACATTGACAGTTTTTATTCATGCAGTCAATATTCTTAGTGTAAAAGAGACCTATATCGCATATTGAGGATTAAAAATGTCATATCTTTTAAAAGTATTTTATTCTATGCTGTATATAGAAGAAATTGTGAAGTACATAACTAGAAGAAAGTTACTGTTAAAAGTGGAGAATACCTAAGTTGTCTAATACAAGAAAGGTTTTTATTTAATTTTTTTCACGCATACACAATTCTGATTAGTGCTATAAGTTACATTGTGGTGTTCATGTATTTCAATGTATTTTTGTATTCAGCTGCTTAATTTGTATTGCTTTTTTTGTATTGATGTAACTGCAGTACTTGTATTCATGGTGTCTTTATGACATTTTTAACAAAAAAATTAAAAAGGGTACAGTTAAAGTCTGGTAATGACTGTGATGTTGACATGTTGGCAGCTAGTCCAGCGCTGGGGAAAGAGCAGTGGGGGTGTCTGAAGGACGAAGGTGACTAAACCTGGTTTTAGTGTAGTCGCTGCAGCGCTTTACGGTCAGATGGTAGTGGGATTTTAAACTAACCTTGTACGGAATCCAAATGGAGTTAGCTTGCTGCGTGGTTCCACGATCAGACTGCCGCTTTGGAGAGCGGCGTCCTTGTTCTCTTACTACAGTTAACAGCATCGCTATGAGAAATGTCATGCATGTTCTTTCATTTCTGAAGATGTTGCATGCCGAGAGCACAACTGTCCTCAAAGCCTCTCTTGTTTTGCCTTTTGGGTTGCTTTTTATATAGAGGAAATGTAGTCATACCTAGCTAGCTACGTTTACAATAAAAATTTGCCGTCTGCTCAATTGCCATCTGGTTCCCGCCCACTTGGAATGTTTCTTTGCATTAAGTCTCTTCCTTGGTGGACCTTTTCCTCTTTGTTTCTGTTTGTTGGCCCAAGTAACGCTTGTGACTGGGACAGTATAGTGTTTATCACAAATTCTGAGGTTTTGGGTTCTTGCACCTCTGAGACAAACAGGCGAGAATACGAGTGTCTTGTGTTGATGAGCAGAGCTTGGATGAACCAAGGGAAGCTGCTTATTTCTACGTGTGCAAAATGTGGCAGAGGAGACATCGCTGAAGGCAATAATGGTTGCAGTTTGCCTTCCTAATTTCCCAGAGTAGAAATTGTATTAATTTGATGGTATTTTTAATCACGCTCACTCAAAATAAGTGGAAACTAGATAATAGATGTGAAACTTGGTTGTTATTTTGGAGTGATCTATTAGTCCTACGTAAATCCTTCATCTGGTGACAAGTTTGGCTGTTCAAGAACTTCATGAAAAAAACTGAGCCAGCAGAATTGGACAGCAGGGAAAAATAGAAATAGTTTGGAAATAGCACGTGGATTGATAGGGGAGCAAAGAGAAAAAGTGACAGCATTGAAGCCAAATGCGTGGTTTCACATTTGGATGTGGAAAGTACTTGTAGGATGCGCAGCTCTAACCTGAAGTTACAACTTCTTGTAGGGTGGTGATGACATCATCACTGAATTGGATTCTATGTGTTTTTTTCAAAATAATGGAAAAATTAGAGTCAAAGGAAAAGCCTTGATACCCAGGGCAAACCGACGTGCTTGACAATTGAGATAATGGAAGGATCTCAGGTGGTTTGCCATCGGTCTGGTTATGGACCCATTTTGGAGTTGCAGGGTGTGTTCTGGTAGGGGGATGCAGAGTGCTGGCTTCAAACCTTGGAGTTCCACTGCCATCTCAATATCTTTAATACAATATGGGTCCTTATTTTGGAAAAGACGGGGTATAAAATAAGGAGGAAACTTAATTTGAAAGGGGCCAGCTAGTCCTCTCAACCTGTTGTCTCCATGTGTAACTGCCTCTTTCCTTCCTTCTTCCCAGATCCAGCTGTGCCCTGTGGGCCTCCCCGGCTACGGCTGCTCAGCTCCTCCATCCACCACCTGTGCTCGCTGGTTTATTCATTGCAGATTCCTTCCCTGAGTCTACACTTGCTTCGGTGTGCCCGTTGCTATTGCTCACTCTCAAAACACGGAGGAGATTCATTGCTACAGTGCAAGTATTAACTAGCTGATATGGGGAAGGTAGGGACAGTCCTGCCACACCAAGCAAGTCGAGTCTGATCTGCTGTGCGGATTGATTCTGTCTTTTGCAGGGAAGGCTCATTTCCGTCTCTTCCGCAAGTGCGGTGTGCTGGCACGGAGCAGGGTTTCCTTCGGACACTTGCAACTCATGCCCCTGAGGCTGTGAAGCAGAGGTGTGGAGAGCAGTAATGGGAGCAGCCGGTATTGTTGGTCCTGGATACTCTGGAAGCCTGCAGCTGTGAGGTGGGTGATAGTCAGCGTTGAATGTTTTACTCTGGGTAAAATAGAGTCCTGGGGCTGAGAGGGATTTTGGGAGAAAAGTCTCATTTCTGTGCAGGCTGCAGGAGCTGCAGAGACAGGGGCAGCAGGTGAGACAAAACGCTCCCCGCTCCTGCTAGTCCTGGAGATGTGAAAGTAAAATGTTTTTCTCTGATCTTATCTGCTCTCTGCACTGCAGAAAGACTGAGCGTTGCTAGATCACCACCTGCTGTTTGCTGCCCCATGATAAAAATACTGTAGGGAGGTTTCTAGACTCCCTAGGTAGTCTCTTTTAATATTTTTCTACCATGATGAAAAGACTCTTAACACGAATCCTTCATGTTGCAAATTAAATCAATTTATTCTTGCAAAGCAGCGAATACTTAATTACACTCCTGTTTTGTATTTCAGAAGTCAGTGATCCTATCCCTTAGTCTTCTCATTCATTCTTTCCTCCGGCTTTTGTAGTACCTTTGTTCATGTTACCCTCATGAGTTCATATTTTGTGTATGAGTTCCACCCAGTGCCCTGGCTCTTCTGCAGGATTATAGATCTCTGCCTGCCCTTCTGTGCACTATTTAGGATTGCTAGCCCTAGAAGAAAAGGTCACGGTTGCTAAAAAAGCTTGATAGTGTGCTGAAGATCAGGGCCTGAGAAAGACCTCCCAGCTCGGAGGCTTTCTTGTGCAGGAGATGAGCAATTCAGCCATTTACAGACCCCCCTGATCCTTCCTTCCATCCAGATTTGCTGATGCTGCTACAAGTGCATTCCTACATCCTTCTGTTCACATCTTGGGCGCTGAAGAACACCAAAGAACTGGCAGTGACTGAAAGTAATATAATGAAGGTACCTCATCAAATGCTGCCTTCCCTATATCAATATTTGCCAAAGGAAAAAAAAAAAAAAAGCCCCCCTGACTACTTAAGAGCCAGACTACTTAAGAGCCAGAGCTGGCTCGCAGCTGGACAGGGACATGCAGTAAATGAATATAAAGAGTTGTAGCTCCACTTGGTGGCTGTTGATTCAAGAGTAATGGTTTCAGAGTGACTCCTGTGCCAGGTAGCAAAGATCAGTGAATATTTGATTGAACAGGAAATCCTCTGTTTTCCCTTTCATGGGATCTTAAAGCTCTTCCCCAACTCCTGTCCCTTCTGTGGCTTGGTATCACATCTTATTACTTCACTTCAAACGCCATCTGGACGAGAGGCCTCTTAGGAAATACACTAGTGTGTGGGATCATTTTATTCTTCGCTTTGTTCAGCTGCCAAAAGGAAGCAGTGTCTCTGCAGGGTGGAATTTGCTACAGGGGTAGTGCCCAGCCCACAAAAGCCTTTTCAGGCCTTGCACTTTCAGTCCTCCTGCAAGAGCAGCTCTAGCAGAAGAGACGTGAGCTGGGAGGAGTGCAGCACAGGCCGCGTTCTTTCTCCTGAGGCCAGTTAGCCATGCAGAGAGACTCCCCTCCAGCAGAACTCCCTGATTTTACAGGTGGCTGTCCATCATTGTATATCCTTTAATAGGTTTTGGATGCTTGGGGGTATTCGTGGTCTGAGGTGATTGTTCTTGTTGCACCATAGCTGTGAGGGTGGGTTCAGCCCTTACCTGAGTCTTGCGGAGCCCTAATTCATCCCTGTCTGAGTTGAACGACTCCTTGGCTCTATGCCACAACAGGTTTTTTCTCCACTGCATGCAAAAAGCAGCTGCTACTTCGTCTTCAGAGTCAGGTGGGGGCTGTCGCAAACCCTATTAGACAAAATATTTGCATGCTTTAATATACTGTTGTACATGAACTCGTTTAAAATATCTTACATAAAAGTGTATCAACACGTGTGAGACCAATGTGGCATCTCTACCTGTTAATGCTTAAAAAATGCTTAAAAGTGCTTACAAACCTGCTTACAGAGGGACAAAAGGAATACAGTCTAGTTAGTTTATTGATAAGCAGGGAAATTTCCAAAGGGAAAAAGCCAGGTCATAAAGGACTTTGTAGTCTAGACAATCAAGAGAAAAGAATTGCTAGTTGCTAGTTACTGCAGGCTGACATCAGCAAAGTAAAAAATGGACATATATAGTATGTTTTTAACAGTATGGGCAATTAACCACAAGAGAAGCCTTTTCACCCTGTGGCTGATCGTTCATCAAATGGGATTGTAATAAAAAAACGTGTTTTTTTCAAAAAGACATGCTGAAGCTCAGCGAAAGTTGTAGGATTCTGTAAGAGGCTAGGGCACACGATGAAAAACATCATCACTGGAGAGTCTGGTTGTATTTGCACTTGTTTTCTGAGTGCTTTCAGATAAATTCTGCTTTCACAACCTATTTACAGTTGGATCAATCAGCCATTGTTGGAAGCTGTTGGGAATTTTGATCAAAGCCCATCTTGGGACAGCATAAAGGCTAAGACTGATGTGGATTATTTCCAAATAAAGGCCTCCAATGAGGTGCTGCTGCTCTCCCATCCAAAAATGAAATGGGAAATGGAGCAGCTAAAGATGACTTCAGAGTTGGTAGCAGTTGACAGAGCACATTCAATGCCTGGAAAGATGTGTAGTGGGCTTTGAAAACAAGACAGAAAGGCATAAAATAAAAACATCACAGTAAAAATGTTTACCCCAAGCTGGAGTCAACAGAAGTCCCATGGCGGCCGGCCCCCACCTCCCACAACCAGACTCAGCTGTAGGAGCTCCCCGCGGCACAGATTCGCTTTGCAAAACCTATTTGGTGCCATCAACGTTAACTTACTTTGATACATGCTGCCTCGGCTGCCTTCAGAACATGCAACACCGCTTGAATTAGATTCTGCGCGTTGCTCACGAGCAGCTCAGAAGAGGACTTGCTCTCTGCAGTGACTGCTTTTACCCTTAAAAGACATTTTAAAGGATTTTACTGGAAAAGCATCAGACAGTGTGCCTCCCCTGTGTGGTTGGAGCTCTGTCCGTTACTCCAAAACCAGAAGATTGTCCCCTGCGCTGTCAGAGCAGGTTTCCAGAGAGGCAGGCAAACCAGGGGAGGGAGGAAAGGGCTGTTCATAGCAGCAAGAAGAGGAGAGGGAGCTCCCTGAGTTGTAACTGAACTCTGAGGGCTACCGCCAGATCCAACAAGGACCTCTGGAGATCACCAAGCACATCTCTTGGAGAAGGAGGCCACCAGCCTTGGGAGAGATGGTCCTTGACCCCAGCAACTCACCTGGCCACGATGCCGAGCTGGCTGCTGATGGTGTGGGTCTGCTCTGCGGCACACAGCAGCTCTGCAGAGCATCTCTTGTCGAGGCAGTGCTTTGCAACAATGCGGCCAAATTTAACAAACACCTGCCCGTCAGAAGCAATTTGCCTCGCGCAGGTGACAAGCTGGTCCTTGCTCTAAACCAAAACAGAAATAAATATGTTTAGGGGAGAGAACGAGAAAAAAAGACCACTTTTCCTGCAAGACAGGGGAGCATCCAGGAAGCCCAGATATATTCTGAAACAAGGGAAGGACTGGACACCAGGTTCACATGTAGTCAGGAGGAAGTAATTAGTAGTAATTAGTGCTTTGGACAAATGCAGCCGGTGCCACTCTTACAAGAGCGGGATAATGCAGGGGTTTCAGCTGGCACTGGGCAGCCCTGTTGCTGTCTTTGACCGTGCTCTTGAGGGAAAAAAAATATTTTCTTTATGCCTACTAAAGTTGCTGGGCTGGAGGGGGTGAAACACGCCATACCATGATGGGGCCCTTCTTCCTCAGGAACTGAGTCATGTGAAGCATCCTTGTTGCCATGTCCTTGGTGACCTGGGACATCTTGTTGGGGCCACCCTGCTGTGTGTCACCGTCTTCTCTCTCGTGCTTCGCAGGGTCGCTGGCAAGGGAGACGTGGGGAGGACTGTTCTGTCGAGACAAGAACTGAACAGATTGGAAGTCTGGAGCGTGCAGATACACCGATGCTGAGAAGTCTCCACCTGTGTGTTTCTGAAGCAGTTTTTGGTGAGTAAAGGAGATGGGAGAGCTGCCCACCACCTTACTGGGTCTGCTCTGCCTTCCCACCCAGCCCTTCTCTCCCCTGCCTTCACCCACAGTGGGACTGTCACATCCAAATGCCATGTGCCATCATCTCCTGGAGCCATCTCCACATGGGTGGTAGCTGTCATGTCAGCTGACAACGCCCGTAGTTGAGAAGTACAATGAAGTGCTCTAAATCACTCTGCTGAGTGATCTGGATCGTGTAACTGAAGCCTTTGCCAGCTCCTGACAACCGACAGCTCTTGCGGTGGGAGTGGAGGTGCTGGTACTCCCAAAGGGTACTTGTGAGGAGCTGAGCAGAGACAGGTTGTGTTTGAGGGGAGGGAGAGCCGTACAGTCCTCTCCTCAGCGTTTTGGAGATGGGTTTGTTTATACAAGAGTGCCTGCCAGATCAGATATCCAGAACTCAGCTGAGCGGGGCAGCCAGTAACCTGATCTAACTTTGATGGTGGCCGGGGGGTTGGACTATCAACCTCCAGAGGTCCTTGCCAACGTCACTTAATGCTCCACGGTGTGAGTACCAGGACTGACTGACAGCCCTGACCATCACCTTGTGGTAGGAGTTGGTGGGGAGGAAAAAAGCTACTGTACCATTTCACGTGCCTCCCTGGCAGCTCCATTTGCTGGTCTGCTCCTATTTGGGCAAGTTTCTGCTGATGTGGTGTGGCTCAGAGCATCAGGCTTTTGGGTTGGGAAGAGTTTGGCTGTGCTGTTGCATTTTTTTGGAGAGCACTGGTCCCCTGCGTTCAGCAAGCGTTGTCTGATGAGCTGCAGAACATGTCCACTGATGCCCTGGACAGCCTGAAGCTGCGTAATGAGGTAGTGCGCCTTTGCTGACCAGTACCAGACAATACTGTCTAGGCGGAAATGCCCTCTGTCCCCGCAGCTCTGGAAGAGCTGGCTGGCGCTGCCCACTGCATCAGACGTGAGGACCAGGAGGTGGTCTGCAATGGAGAGCAGGTTCGCCTGCGATTGCAGTTGAGCGTTGGCCTCCAGAACGTCTTGGAGGGTGGTTTTGACCCACTGAACATTAGCCATTAGCCGAGTTGCCTTCTCTTCAAAGGCTGGTTTGCTCCTCTCCCTCTCCTCTTGGGAAAGCGGGGACAAGGCTGGTCCAACAACATCTCGGATGACCCGCAGGTGTTCGGTATTCACCTTCTCCAGGTGGAGCAATAAAGCCTTGGCCCTGAGGGCCAAATCTCTCTGCAGGAGCTCAAAACGAATGTACAAGCTGGCAGTAGACAGTGGGGAGACCAAGAGGGTTTTGGAGGCATCCAGCAGTGCTTCCATTAGCACCTTTATCTCCTCCCTGAGCGCTAGCATTTCACTGCGACCACGGTCTTCAGGGCAGGACAAGAAAGAGAGCCGGGCAGCCTCCTGCAGCCTCAGGGAGTTCTCAGACACAGCAGCCAAAAGGCTCCGTGAGCAAAGCTTGTTCTTCACGGCGCTCCTCAGCTCCCTCAGGAACAGGATGTCCCTGCCTATGAATCGATCCACAGCACCCAGCAGGATGTGCATGCTGATGGCCCACTGGACACAGTGCAGCTCTAGGCTGGCCTTTCCCACCCTGCAGGAGCCCTCGAAGGATGCTGCTTTCTCAAGTAACACTTTAGCGTTCATCTGAGCACGTGAAAACTTGGCTTGGATCTGCAGAAAGCTCTCCCAGACATTGGGGGAAATGGAATTTCCCTTACTACAGGCTGTACTTGCAATGTCTCCTGCTAACTGAACTGCTCCTGCTAAACCCACCATGGTCTCGTCCAAAGCTTGTTTGCCTCTCAGAAAGTCAGCGGACAAGATAAAGCCAAATACTTGCTGAGACAGACTATACCAAGAGCCTGCCATGGCTGCCAGGCACTCGTTGGTCTCACAGATCATTTTTGAGAGCGTGAGTGCCATTTGGAGAAGTCTGCCTGGATGACAAAGCTGCCTTGGGGCTGTTTCCCTGGCCAGGTTAATAACACGTGGCGTCAGTAATGCAATCTTCTGGTACTGTCCCAGTGTGTCCATCTGGGGAGACTCGGCAACGGGCAGCGCTTCCTTTGCCGCATCGATACAGCCGTTGGAGAGTTCAAGCAAGGCGGAGCAAGCAGCGTTGACAGCTGCCGTATCGTCCGCTCTCGTTGCTTCTAGGAGAGCCATGATGACAGGGTGCATATCTCCTTTCCTTGGACCAATATCTGGGTGTAAGTTACCTGGTCGTGAAGACGGACGACTTAAGATGTCTTCTTGCAACGCAGCCTCATCTGTAAGGGTTTTTAGCCCAGCACACGATGGGCTGAGTTCAAACCCCTTTGCAACATCAGTGCTTCGTACTTGTGCCCGGAGAGGGCTGAGGATATCTGGGTGGTTGGACCCATCCAGCCCGTCTTGGACATGGTGAGCAGTATCCATCAGGCAGCTTGCTGCCTTTGAAAAGACATCTCTAGTTTGGAGGCAGGAGAATCTCTCCAGACAAAGGGCTGCGACCGCTTTCAGCTCAAGGATGGAGTTGGCCAGTTGCTCAACCCAAACCAGCAAGCCGTTCCTGAAAATGGGGTCTGTGGCTCTGTCCACGTACCTGGTGGTAGCTTCAACCACCCACCGAGCCCAGCTGGTGAGGCGAGCTGCATACCAAGAGAACCTCTCGGGGTCCTGACTTCCCAGGGCCTTTTCACACCATTCCCCGTGCTTGACCATTTCCTGGACGGACAGCTTAAGGAATTCCCGTATACCGACCGTCTCCTCAAAACACTGCAAGAGGCCTTCTGTGGTTCCAGCCCACGCGTGGTACAAGGACTGCAGTTGCTCGGCAGCGCTCATCTGGGCTGTATTCCTGCTCATTTCTGTGAGCAGTGGAGGGAGACTGGCAAGGAGTCTCTTCAAATACTCTACCTGCTCTCCGATTTCTCTGGCAGTTTGGGTTTTGGTGCATCTGGCCAGAACTAAGTCTGTCGCTGTGAGCATCTGCTGGGCGTGTGTGAAAAAGGTGGCAGTGCGGGGCTGAAGCTTCTTTAAAAACCCTCCTTGTCCTGCTGGAAGACACTCTGTACCAGCAAGGCTAAGGGCTTCTTCAACTAACTGCCTCAGGGGCTCCTGACCCTCAAAGAAGGTGTCGAGGATTTGGCACAGAGTAGCTGTGAGCGCTGCTCGGTCAAGGTTCTCCACCTCCTCTCTCATGGTGTAACATTCCTTCTCCAGTCTGCTTTCCCCCCAGCTTT
Source organism: Cariama cristata (assembly GCF_000690535.1). Classification (NCBI taxonomy): domain Eukaryota; kingdom Metazoa; phylum Chordata; class Aves; order Cariamiformes; family Cariamidae; genus Cariama; species Cariama cristata. The sequence goes on from NW_009595773.1 coordinate 37,851, forward strand.
GCCCTGGCCATTCCTCCTGCTGGCTTACATGGCTGCAGATGCTCTTCCTCAGCCGTAGCAGAACCCAGCAATGTTTTATCAGGTTCACTTTCAGATCTGGTCTGGATGAGTCTGCTAGAAGCATGCAGTAGAAAATGACCGCTTCCACGTGAGCACTGAATTCACCGTCAGAGAGGTGCACTGGGTCTGGGTGAGAGAGGAGGGCCAGCAGCCTGCTCACGTGCTGGGAGAAGGTCCCGTTTCTGTCTGGTGGCTTCTTGCAGCCCCTGTTGTCGATGAGCAGGGAGGTGAGCTCTTTGATGGTCTTCTCCATCAGCTGGAAAGTGTTGTCTTTGGAGAGGTTGACTTGCTGATCTGAGGAGTGTGTAAGATCGCTGTGCTTGGCTGTGTGGAGCAAAGGAACACACTTCTGAAGGAGCTGCAAAGTTTGGGCCAGGCTCTTCTGTCGAGGACAATCTCCGAGTTCCTCGAGGCACTTTGCTGTCAGATTGCTCAGCAGAAGCAAGGCCTCAGAAAAGGCCCGGAAAGCAGCCAGCAGTCCTGGCATGTCCCCTGCATCCCGCAGCACACTCAAGCACTCCAAAAGCCAGCTGGCAGCCTGAATTATCCTCCTCACCCCAGCAGCATCTTCAATCTGAAGGATCTAACCAGGAAAAAAAAAAAAAGGCAGAAAAACTGGTCAGAGTGGCTAAGGCTCAAGAATCCCTATTCATCATTCACTGTTTCATCCCTTGTGCAGCCAAGATGACGCCGCAGCCCTTGTAGGGAAGAGAAGAGGTGGCTTTTGCTCAGCAGACCTGCCCTAGTGAGCATGTGGTGAAGAAACAACCGTTGCTCCAGCCACAGCTTCCCCCAAGCCCCAGCCCTGTCCTGATGGAGGGCAGCTCTTGTCCCTCCTACAACTGCACCCTTACCCACCACTGCATCCCAGCCTGACCTCCTCCCCTACTTTCTCCGGCACCGTCCCCGTTCGCCGTTACCTTTGCTGTCTCTGTCAAGACCCTCTTTGCAGACGCGGCCATCTCCTCCCTGTGGCTAGAGGTCTCCGGCTGTACCCGGAGCTTGCCAGCTGCCAGCAGCACGCATCTCCCTGCCAGGACGAGGGATTCGGCCGCAGGACGCGTTTCCTCCTTGAACACCTCATCACCGGACTCCTCAGTCAACCTGGAACAGAAGCCGCTGGGCTCAGCTCTTCGCCATCCTGTGCGTACCAGCCTTGGCACGTAGCAGCACAGATGCCGTGCCAGTCTCGGTCTTTATCAGAACAATTAGCCATGCCAGACCTTAACTGGGCTTGAATTGATTTTAGCTGTGTTTGCAAACTGTTTCAGAACCTTTTGCAGTGACTGCAATTCACTTTAAGCTAGGGTGTCCCAGCTGTAACAGCAAAATAACCCAGTGGCCAGTGCCTAATCTGTGGGTTTGGGCTCCAGTTTTACTGAAGCATTCCATAAATTCACTGAAGCATTTGGTCAACTGTCTGTTGCTTTTAAGATGTGTTTAGCTTAAGTGTTCCTTGTTGAGGTTTTGCTTGCTTTGCCGTGTCCCTTCCAAGCACTTATCCCTGCTTTGTCCCGTCTTTCCTTTTCCCTTGCTAATCCTATTCCCCCCCTCATGTTCCCCATCCCTTCCTCCTCACGTTCCCACCTCTGCAGCGGGGTGCAGGCAGGGAGCAGCAGGCAGGAGAGGCAGCCTCCCTGCTGGTCTCTCTGCCACCCCTTCCTCCTCCTTCCCAGCCCCCAGATCCGCCTGGGAGACCCCCAGCAAACTTACCTTCTTGCAACAGAAGCGAGTTCTTCTGTGGCTTTGGCTAATTTTTCTGCATTCTCCCTTAAATTAGGAAAGGTCTGACAAATCCCATCATCCCATTCCAGGGCAAGGATTAGATGGCAGAGCTGCGCAGCCATGGGGCAGAGGATCCTTTGAATAGCTTTGTTTTCTGTTAGGACGCCGAAGTCATAGAGATAAAAAGGCTCCATATTGTCCTGCCTGGAAAAGGGAAACAAAACCTGGGATTATTTGGGATCCTTTGCAATGTGTAACAGTTAATCAGTTTTACCAGCGACCTTGGATTTGGATGGCAGCTTCTGGCTTTGGAAATGCTATTGGGTTTAGTTTCTCCCAGCACTGCAAACAAGGTCAGCAACCTGCATTCCCTCAGCAGTGGGCTTTTCCCCCAGTTTTCCTGGTGTGGACCCCTGTCTCTGCAGTCCTGCATGTGAAGCGTCCTCTGGCTTTGCTGAGCTCCAAGACACAGCCGTGTCTCCGGGATGGCCCAGATCCATTCCGCTGTCCTGCAGTTACATCGTTACGTGAGCCCAGGGACAGCAGAGCCGGTATTTCCTTACCCAGGTGCGGACAGTCCTGGGGATGGGATCGCAGGCTTTTTCCAGCGGTGAGACCCTGAGGTGGTGACGGTGATGGTGACAGTGCCGTTACCTCTTAGCACCCGGCTGTCGGTGGGGGGACACGGGGGTGCCCACACCACCCGGGGCCTGCACGCATGCAAATGGCTCCTGGGCAGGGATATGAACCCACAGCGGGTGTGGGATTAATTACACCTTGATTACCATAACGCGGTGCCTGTTGCGGGCAGGGTGAAAGGCAAAGGT
>NW_009595774.1:0-739 GCF_000690535.1 Cariama cristata
ACCCAGCAACACCGCGGTGCCGAATTTCTGAGATTCAAACACGTGTGGGTTCAGCCCGGCAAAACCGGTAAAAAGCTGATTTGCAGGAAAAACGTGCTTTCTTACGGTGCTGAGCAAGGAGCAGCACCGGCGTCAAGGGCGGTACCTGGGCCCCTCTCTCCCCAGGCTCACCCAAACTTTTCAGCACTTCTGCACACTCCTGCTCCAGCATTTGAGGCTCCCTGCAGACCGTTCTGGGGGGGAACAGCAGAGAGCCCCGTATGTTGGAGACACGGTGCTCTACTTCAGGTCCTGACCAACGCATTCGAGAACAAGAGGCCCGTTCTGTGAGCCACAGCCTTGGCTGTGCCTGGTGCTGGTTTGGTGGGAGAAACTCCTCAGCCAGGCAGAGCCCTGGCTGGCTCCCGAGACAGATCCAGCTAAGATCGGCCTGGCCAGCTGCTGCTCCGCGCCTGGCACTTCAGGAAGCCTTTTGCAGAAAGTGGCACTCATAGCTAGCACGGTGCTTCACTCGTCACCATAGCAAAGGCAAAGCAAACACCAGTTTCCCTAGAAACTGCGGGTGGCAAGGCATGTTGACTTTGAGGGAGGGAGGGGATGCCATACGGGACAGCCCTGGGTGCTGCAGGCAGGGAGAGGGGACAGGGCAAGTCCTGGGCATGCAGGGACCAGGGTGGCCAGAGTGGGATGAGGAGAGACCCCCACGGCCACTGTCCTGCATTGCTCAGTGCAGCAGCAA
>NW_009595774.1:847-5901 GCF_000690535.1 Cariama cristata
TGCCGAGCAGCTGGTACCCACGGGCTGGGCTTGCTGCCTCCGAGGCACACCTCCGCTTCTCACTCAGAGCCCCCAGAAAGCAGGCAAGCGTCGGGGGGCCCATGAAGTGCCTTCCCCAGGGCTCCTTGCCGGGAGAGGCATGCAGCCCTCAGCTCACCAGTGGCCTTGGGTGCTGTGCCTGGCTCCGGCCAGAAACCGCCTGCCGTAGAGACGGAACCTCAGGGCTGCTCAGTCCCACACAAGCTCCTCCAGGGCAAAGGGAGTAATTGGTGCTGGGGAAAATGACCGTGAAGGAGGCATTGCCCAGCGGTGCACGCTTGTGGCAGTGTACGCCAAGGACATCCCGGGCTGCATGAGTGAGGGTGGTCAGCAAGGTGGGGGAAGTGCTTATTCCTCTTTATTTAGCACTGGTGAGGCCGTACCTGGAGTACTGTGTCCACTTTGAGTCTCTCTTACGGCAACAGAGCTTGATCAAGTGGAATAAGTCCGGCTGGGGGGGCCCTGAGAGAGCAGGGGGCTGCTTGGAGCGTGTCAGCAGGAGGAGAGCCCGGGGGACCGACCTGCGCAGCCGTCAGAAGAAAGGCTAAGGGGGATCCGGTTGCTCTTGGCTATTAAGTGAATGGATGTGGTAGAGAAGACGGGACCAGACTTTTCTTAGAGGCGCACAGTGAAAGGACAAGGGGTGACAGAGATGTTGCAAGAAGGGAACTTCTGATTAGACACAAATTTAAAAAAATCCCCGTGAGAGTGATCAGACACCAGCACAGGGAGCCCGAGAAGCTGTGGGATCTCCATCTGTGGGGATATTCAAAGCTTACCTCGAAAAGGCCCTGACAACCTGCTCTGGCTCCGAGGTAAGCCCTGTGCAGGGCAGAAGCTGGACTAGACCTCTCCAGAGGGCCCATCTGACCGAAACCTTTGGGTTACTCTGTAATTCCGCTAAACCTACTAAAATGCAGGAAAGAGCTGGAAATGAGGAGGAACCCTGGGGCTTCTCAGAGCCACCAGCTTCCTGCAGGTGTGGGAGCTTACGCTTTGAAGGGAGCTTGGGGCAGAATGAAGCAAGAGGCATCCCACATGTCACCCACACACGACCCACGCGCTGGCAGCTTTTGGCTCTCGTGTTTGTCTTTAAGACGCTGCAAAGCCTGTCCCTCCCTGGGCAGTGTGTGTGTGCGCGGAGGAGAACAGTGTAAGCTAAGCAGCCCACCTGGCCGGGTGGAAATGTCGAGGTGGGTGATGCTCTGAAGCTGCCACTTGCTCCGCTGGGTGTTGGTCCCCTCTGGGTGCTGCTCGGAGGCTGCAGTGCAGCTCCCCGGGGTGTCAGAAGGAGCCTCTGCTCCCAGCTCTTTGCCTTGCCTGTGTCAGGGCCAGGGAAATGGGAGGCGTTTCTGCTCTTCAGCTACCTCTGTTTGTGGTCCAGTGTGATGAGAGACACTGAAACCTACAGTGTAGGGTTTGTACGGGAGAAGGTGACTGCTGTTGTTGGGGACTGGACACACCATCTGGGCCATCAGCCCTGCTGCGGGGACGGTCACCTTCGGCGAAGGAGCACCATGCACACTTGGGCCAACAGTTGCCGCATCTGAGACGTGGCCCTGTGATTCTGTTTGTTGGGGAGCAGAGCTGATTAAAGTCATCCCTGGCCCCGCCAGCCCGCAGAGAGTGGGTGCACGGGGCTGTGCCAACCTCTGCACCAGCCCCGATTACTCAGGCCCAGCCTAAGTCCGGGTTCGAGACTGCTCTGTGTTGAATACTGAAGCGGGGAGGGGACAGATGGCAGCAGAGGGGACAGCAGAGGTGGCTGCCAGTGACCCATCACTCATACGGAGCAGGCCAGAGGGGATGCAGCTTTTCAGCACTTGCTTCAGAAAAGGCTGGGGGTGCAAGGGGTGCCCCACACTTACCAGGCGTCCTGGGTCCCCTTCCCATGCAGCTGCCTCCTGCCACCCCGGGAGACCAACACTTGCTTTCTCGGTCCGTGGTCAGCCTGGCAGGCACGGGAACTGGGCACGGTCCCCAGCACCTCTGGCTCTGAGGCCTGAATGAGGACACAACCCAAGCGCAGCCCCACGGGCTGGCACCGCGCTCCTCCCTGCCCACAACCCGTCCTCGGCATCTCCTGCCCCAGCTGAGATGGGGCTCATTTACCACCCCCGTGCCACAGCAAGGGCTGCAGGGCTTTGCAAGGTAGATCCCTTCCAAAGAAAAACCTTGTTTAGGGAGGGTGGCACCGGCTGCCGAAAGGGAAGCTTTTTTGGCAAGCCAAGAAGCATTTCGGAGGTGAATCCAGCAAGGTTCTTCCCTGGCACCAGTGACCTAGGTCTGTCCCCCAAGGGATTACTGCACTCTCCGTGCCCACCCCTGGCCGGGCACGTGGAGCCCTACAGCCCTGGCAAGCCCTCGGGATGGTGACCCTGAGGGTCCTGGGTCTGAGCGCTGCCTCTGCCCTTCTCTGCCCTTTTCCCATGACATCCCGGCCCTGAAGTGCCCCTGAGTTTATCCCACCTCCCGGTAATCCCGGCTGCTTTCACAGTCCCGCTGTGCTCTGTGCCAGCCCCTCTCCGGTGTGTACAGGTCTGGAGCTCTGCTCTCCTGGGACAGGGAGAGGGGGGCCAGAAACCGGGGGGCCCTGAAGGCAGCGGACCTGCAGCCCCCACCACCACGGCAGCCCTTTGCGGGAGGGAGGGTAGGGACCAGCCTGGCTGGGTTTACTGGCCTGCCGGGGGACAGATTTTAAGAAAAACCAGCACAAGGCTCAGACAACCTCCCTGCCTCCTCCTCTCACTTGTTCCTCTCGGGTCCAGCCTGCCTGGCCCCGCCACTTTAGGGTTTCCCTGGCACACACACGTGTGTGTGACTGAGTGGCCGACTGGTTTGGTTTAAGCTCAGTTTTAAGGAAAGAGGAAACTACTGCTTTCCAAAAAGCCTCTCCCGAGGGCTGAGAAACCTGCAGAGCAGCACTGCCCCTTTCCCGTCAGTGCCAAGTTCCACAGAAATTTGTGTTTAATTTGGCATTGAAATCAGCCCTCACCCAAAGCTGCCTTAATATCGAACAAGTGCAAAATAACCCTGGGCAGATTAGTCTTTGTGTCATTACAGGCGTTTAAAAAAACTACTCTAAAAGGCACTGTAAATCCGTGGAAGGAGATTTTCACTCTCTGCCGAGCGGCATGCACGGTAACAACCAAGTAATCAAGAGAATTGCCGTGCCCTGAATCGATGGGAGCGCATGTGGTGTCCCTCGTCCCCCCCAGTCCTGCTGCCTCGGGGGCCAAGGTGCCTTTGGGAGGCACTTTCTGGTCTGCGGCAGTCAGTGAAGGAGCTGGAAAGTGTCTGGGACGTGGAAAACACACCCGGTAAGAGCACACCTCGCTCTCATTTCTCCTGTCAGCCTGTCCCTTTGCTCCCCCAGACCCCACGAAAGCAGGGGAGCTGGCTCTGCTTTAACGCCGTCTTGGCTCCTCCTGGGACATACTCTCGCTTCGTTTAAGCCATCAGTGGCACCCCATCAGCTTGGAAACCTAATTTCTTGAAAGTTTGGTATTTTTTCAAGCACATCCCCCCTACCTTCAGTCTGCAAGTCAACAACTTGCATCGTGGCTTCCCATACCCCCTTCCCAATCTGCCCCCCAAGGTTACAGGTGTATCCTGGGGTTGTCTCTCTGGGTCACACGCGTGGAACTGTGTAGGCGCAGGGGAGACGAGGAGGGGAGGGCAAGAGTTGTTTCCAGCTCAAATTTACTAGAAAAAGGCAAGATGTCCTGTGACGCATTTCAAACCAATGCCTGGGAGGGCTCTTTCTCATGCCGAGGGGTTCAGGAGACCCCCAAGTCCCTGCGTTGCCCTTCAGTGCTGGTAGGCAGAGGGGGAAGGCCCAGCCTGGTATCTTCGAGACAGCGCTGGGCCCGAGAGAGGGGGTTTGCTTGCCGGGAAGACATGGGCATGTGGTAGCAGAACATACCATGTAAAAAATCATGGGAGAGGAAGCCTCTAAAATGGGAGATTACAGCCTCATACCATCAGGAGGTATAAAAAAACATTATTCTCGTCATCATCATCATCATCATCATCATCATCATCATTTTGCTTTGACATATTGTTTCTATTTTCAAATAAAAATATTACATGTGTTCAGAACACCAGAAGGACATATTTTTACAAGCTGAATTAAATACCTACAAGCTCCTTTCCTATTCTTGATTATGCAAGTACCCAGCAAGACACCAGCAAATAAATACGGGCACAGAGAGGCAGCAGACACGGACACGTGCAGGGATGAAAAGCTCACATCCTTCCTCCTGCGTTTGCTTGCTGTGGCTTGGGTTTGTAGTTCTTTCTGTTCAGTTTCTAACACTGACTCAGCCTTCTTTATTCAAGAAAAGTAGCGTAGCGAAGCTACCAACCCCCTTCTGCACCCTCAAGCAGCCGATCTCTGGTCCACAGCGACAGCCTCGAAGCAGCCAGCATCTCTTTGCCGTTTGCCCCCGCCTGCCCCACTCCCACCCACGGGGGGCTGCTGCTCGGACCCCCCAGCCCCCAGGGGCATCGCGCTCCCGAGGGCAGCACCAGTCTCTCGTGGGCATTTTATTAATGCAATATTCCGCAGGGCAAGTACTAAATAAATACCGAGCTGTGTCAGGCACCCGCGTACCCTACGCTCCCCCTCGGAGAGCTCGGTGTGTTTAGGTATGGAATATCACGGAAAGGGGTTTGCCGGCGGCGAAGCGGGCGACGGAGTGATTCAGCTCTGCAGGTTTATTGCTCATTGCCCCCGTGCAGCTCGCACGGCGCGCACACGCACAGGGCACACACGCATGTGCGCGCACACACAGAGAGCATAGACATGCACACACACAGAGCGCACACACATGGGCACAGAGCACACACATGCACACACAGACACACAGAGCACACACGTGCACACAGAACACGCACATGCGCACACACACAGCACACGTGCACACACACAGAGCACACACATGCGCACACACACAGAGCACACACATGTGCGCACACACATACAGAGCACACACGCCTGCGTGCACACACAC
>NW_009595774.1:6113-6337 GCF_000690535.1 Cariama cristata
AGCCACCCCCCACGCGCTCACACCCGCACATGCACACACACGCGCGCGCACACACACACACGCACCCCCGTTCGCCCTCCCCAACCCGGCTGCGTGGGAAGTGCTGGGTTAGTGCCCCAGCCCCACGCGGGACGAGCAGAGCTCCGAGGGGCGCGGGATGAAATCCCACCGGGATACTCCAAGCGGCTGCGGAGAAGAGGTTTTGCCTGCAGGGCCCCACGGCC
>NW_009595775.1:0-1082 GCF_000690535.1 Cariama cristata
GGATCAGGGGCTCCGGCTGAAATCAGCAGCGTCCTCCCAGTTCCTCCCACGCACTGGCATTTCATCACGGAAAGCTTCACAAGGACGGTGCCGGGGTTCCTAATACATACGTTTTGGGGCTTCTTAAAGGATGACTGGCTGCCTGAAGTGATACTTTATCCCATCATCTGTCTTGTTTAGAAGTCTTGGGTACTTGAGAAAATAAGGAGGTTTGCATCTTCTGAAATCACGTACGTTACCCTTGGCAATCTTTGTCTCCACAAATGGCGCTCAGGAACTTCCTTGGTATTGCAGACTTTGCTCATGTTCATTATTTTGCCTTTTTGCCTCTAGAAAAGAAAATCTTAGATACACACTGCAATCAGATGACACAAGGTAGAGTCAGACTTGCAGCTCCTTTTAGCGTATGGTCAGGGAAAGGTTCGGTCTGGTGTGGGAGGGGAGTTTAAAATGAAAGCAGGATCCCAGTCCTTCAAATGGGCTTATTTGAACAAACAGGATAAAGGCTAATTCCCACCGCCCCGGGAAAGTATCTAAGAAACCTTTTCCTCAGCTGACTGTGAAGCATAATGTGATCCCAAGCGGTTCGGTATCTTCAGAAGTATTTCTTTAAGCTGCCAGCATGATGACGCTCGAGCCCTGGGGACAGACTCGGAGGGTATCTGCAGCAGGAACGCAAAGAAATAAGCATCCTCTAAGAGCAGGATCCTTTAAAGCCTGCGAGATCTGATCCGTAGTAATGTCCCTGCCTGTAATGCCAGCCGAGTGGGAGCATTGCGTGGTACGGAGCATCAGAGCAAGGAACGGGGCTGAGGGGTGCACTAGACATCTGCTTTCAAAGACACCGTCAGTAACCTGGGTGCAGCCCAGAGTTCATCCCCGCTTCGCTCACCGTGGGTTCCCAGCTCACAGGGGGTCCCTGCGGGGACGTGATTCCTGCCCGTCGTGAGGCGAGGCTGTGGCAGCGGGGACGGAGCGCGTCGCTCTTTGGGGGAGCTGGTGCTGCCGGAGCAGCGCAGCCGGGTGGGCGAGGACGTGGGCACAGCCGGGTGGGGCTGCTCGGCTGCAGCCCCTGTGCTGGG
>NW_009595776.1:0-2125 GCF_000690535.1 Cariama cristata
AGAAGAGTGATGGTGAGTGGGTGAATAGGATGAGGATGTATTAAAAGCACCCTTTAACAAACCACATCGCTTCCTTTGAAATACCTGGGACAGATTAGGCAGGGTCCACGTGTGAAAGATATGGTCAAAGAAACAACAGCAATTCAGGAAGGTGCAGAGTTTTAATTGGGTCCTCAAGCTGCGCAAAAAATTCCCAAGAGACGCACTGTGAAAGCATGCCCAGTATCTGCTTAACCTGGCCCCTTTTCCCTGACCGTGGTACCCTCTCAGTGTTTTGCCTGGACTGATCTAAAGCAGTTTCTAGTCTTAAAACCCATTATGTGCAGGCAAGCAGGGTGAGGGGAGCTCCCCGGTACCTGCAAACGCATCCCAAGCACTCTCTGCATCCCTCAGAGATCCTTCCTGCTTTCAGAGACATTCGGGTTCTCGGACCGGGGAAGTCCACTGCAGAGTGTAGGTAACGCTGTGATTTTATCAGAAGCAAAAGAAAAGAAAACGTTAGCTTAACGAACACAGGAATGGCTCCTTTATCAAGGCTCTAGCAAAGTAAATGGCCAGAAAGCAGCCTACATGGTGCCACCTATCTTATTCTCAGTCAGCTGGCTTACTGCACCAATACGGACCATCTACTCACTGAAGGGGCTTTAACAGGTAGTTAGTAGTGTGAAACAGAGACCAGCCTTTCACTCACCTGTGTGATATTGTTTTTTTAAAAAAATAATAAATTAAATCAAATCTCTGGGCGCAGTCTTCAGACCTCAGAGCATGAAGCTCAAGCACCCCAGGCGAACGAGCACCAACATCGAGGGAGGCTGGCCCCGTCCGCCCCTTAATTACTGCATCCTCATCACCCTTGCCCCGTGCAATAGTGCAAGTGGCAGTCTGGCCGTACAGCAGATCTACCAGTTCACATGGTACCCACTCTTCTCCCAGCTCCTAGTGCAGAACGAGGGGAAGAGGGACAAGGAGGGGTACAGAAGTCTCCGATTTTCTACAGGGGAGCGGGGATGTGGCAGCCAGGACTTGCGTTCAGGTCTTAGCTCTGCCTTTGGCTCAAGTTGCCGCTGAGAAAACTGCTTCCCCTCTTTATCAACACCCAAATCCGTGAGCCTCAAGAGCTGGCATTTCAGTTTTGTCTTACCCTCCTTAGAAATGCAGTGCTCGACTGCACCAGCCATCCTTACACCACAGGGGTCAGGGAGGACCCTCTCCTCCTTCCCTCGCTCAGATACGATGTATTCTGTCATTTATCACGGCCTCTAAGTGCTTCAGCTCAGAACAAATCTTTTCCCTCCGCAGGCAGCACTTCCCGTTTTTTCAAACAGCCCCAGAGGGCTGGAAAAACACGATCCGACACAACCTGTGCTTCAGCAGCTGCTTTGAGAAAACCACCAGCTTCGTGTGCCACAAGGGAAACCGCAAGTCCTGCCTGCGGAAACTGACTCCAGAAGGACGCAGAAAGTTTCAGGAGGAAGCACAGGCCCTGCCCAAAGAGGCTCTTGTGCGCCAAAGCATGAGCAAACCGGGTACGTTTCAGAGGGCAGGGGCCCCGCAAAATGCGGAGCGAGTCAGACTTTACAAGATTCCTGTAGCGGGAGGGATACAGGCGGGCACCCAAGCCAGGATGGTGCACCAGTCACCAGCACTGCAGGACACTAGGTCTAGGAGATAACACCAGACACTCAGAGATCGCTGTAGAGATACCCCCACAGGCAGGGCTTGGTCACCAGGCCGGCCAAGAGCCCTTCTTTAATGGAACCAGCATAGCGAGACAAACCAACCAGGCTACGTTAAAACGCAGAGCCTTCATCTCAGTATCACGTCGCTCAGCAGTACAATACCTCTCAGTTTAACACGGATAAGGACCAAGGCTGTAGCATCGGTGCCCAAGCAGTCATTACGGTCCAAGTGACTGTCGCAACTTCCTATCTGTCTTTTGCAGATCTCATGAGATCTCTGTTTGGTCTGTGATTCCCTCTGGCTCCCTGCTCCTGAAGCACATACCATATGTTTTTAAACCAAGCTTATTTTCTCAGGTGCTGCTGCAAGCAGCTTCCCAAGAACTGCGTGTGGAAATTATGAGCATTGTGACGCAAGGACTCAAATTTAGAAGGGGGCGGGGGGG
>NW_009595777.1:0-216 GCF_000690535.1 Cariama cristata
GCCGGGCTCCACACCTCCCTCCCACTGCAACGGGCCGAATGGCAAATCACAGATTCAACATCGAGCTGGGCCGAGTTCTGTTTTTCCAGACATCCTGTTTGTGAGAAGAATCATGCGAAGTATTCTTACTGCCAGCAGGGGAAAAAAAAAATAATTTAAAAAAAAAAAAGTGCAATACATCTCAATGAAGACGGAAAGAAGTTGAGGTTTTAGGAC
>NW_009595777.1:249-2355 GCF_000690535.1 Cariama cristata
TTTTTTTTTTTTTTTTGTAAGTATGTTAAGCATCACCATCCTAATGCCTAGATGTAACGTTTGTGTTCCGGATCTCGGCAGCCAGGCTGCAAAGAGGTCCCAATCCAAGCTCCGTTTAACGAACTTTCTTCCTAAAGGGCAGATTTTGTTCACCTAAGAAAACAAACAAAAATCGGTTCTGGTGTAGCTGGGTAGCCTTCAGATTTTCCACTCGGAGGGGAAGCGTTTAATTAACATTGTTTGGAGTGACTTTACCAAAAACCTGGGATCTCTGTGTTCAGAGATAAGCGAAAGTGTAGGAGCAAATCGACTCGGTAATTTAAGGTTAGTTCTGCGTGGGCAGAGGACGAGACCGTTAAGCCCCGCTCATCTCGCACGGGGAAAGCGATGGGTCGTGTCGCCTTAGGCTGGGCCCGAGCCCGGAGCCTGTCCCAGCCAGACCGGAGGTTCAGACGCTCCCAGTTTTTGTCCCCAAAGCAGCCAAAACGTAACGACAGCAGCAATCATTTCACGGTTCCTGCAGTTTGGCGCTTTGACAGCACCTCGGCTCTTTGGGGGGGTTTCTTGTATGACACCTGCACAGCTAAGCCGAAGATTTCAGGTGCCTCAAAGGCGGATTTAGGGAGAAGAGCAGAGAGGGGGGGAATGGGAAGGTTCCCCCGTCCCTCTCCGCCCGTGAGGAAAGCGGGATTGCCGTCAGAGCTGGACCAGGCTCGACAGGTCTCTTCTTGCAACACGTAATGACTCTTCTTGAACCGCCTCACGTTTCTTTCAACACAGAATGGAATGAGATAATATTTAGTGTGTGGATTTAATCTTAGTCCCATAGGAAATCGCAGCAGAGATGCTCTAGAAGAGCATTAATCTCTTATCTTGATCTAGTTCAAAGTATAATGAATCCTACTTACATATGTGCTATAAAAACAAATCCTACAAGAATTTAATCTGTGCTTTATCGGGCTGCTATTCTAGCCCTTTATCAAGTTTAGAAAGGATTTGGAAGTTGGGCCGTGGGACTCAAAGCCCCGTGCGGTTTGGGACTCTCAAGAAGAAGAGATCTGCTCCTAAAGATGCTTCTCGGATCCGATTTTTTGTTTGGTTTTTTTTTGTTTGGTGTGTTGTTGTTTTTTTTTTTTTTTGGCTCCGCACTTCATATAGGAAGTGATCCCGGCTTTCCACTCGGGATCACAGGAAAGCCAGGCACAGCCTTTCCCTGCCCTCAGCCGGAGATGGCAAGGCTCCCGGAGGAGACGGGGGATAACCCCGCGGGCTGAATTAGCCGAGCCGGGCTTGTGCTCCAGCAGCTGGATCTGCGCTTTGAGAACCAAATCCTCCCCCCGCCCGCTCCCCAGTGCTTTCCAACAAATTAGAGAGACACACGCAAGGCAAAATACAACCGCGGTTCTTCGTTATCAAAAAAAAAGGACGCCTTAGGAGAAAACCCAAAGGCGAAGGAGCTCACTAGTGGGTTATGCAGTATCTTAGGGGTGAACATTCGCTTCTCATCCCCCTCCCCGGGAATTTATTTCCAAGGAGGGAGCGCTTCCCCAAAGGAACTGATGAGGAGCTTTAACAGTAGAAGTCTAATTAAATAAAGCTTTTTATTTATTATTTTATTTTTTTTTTAACCAACGACCCCTTCTCGCTCTCCCATCGCGAAGGGGCTGAGCGCTGACCGTAGGGCATGGAGCCCCAGCGCAACTCTGCAAAGGAGCAAACCAAAAAAGCAAAGCCCTCCTTCGCAAGTTACGCGGTCTTCCCTGCTGGCAGTTTGATTAATATTGGGACATAATTCCGAAAATATACGGGCTACGTTACCGGCGCGACCCCGAGGCTCTGAATGTATGGAGGGGCCTGGAGAGTGTGTGGGGGGCTGCCTTGTCATCTCAGATGAATTGATTTCTTCTACGGCATGAAATATGGGCCGACAGTCTGGTTTCTAAGCACGAAGCTACAGGAAGGTGTGAGACAGAAGGGAGAGGGGCTAAGAAATAGATCCCTGTTCAAGTTGGAGGCACTAACAAACGGATGCATTGAGCTGCTTTGACAGGGACTGCTGGTTTTCAAGGCTAGCTCCTTTGAAAGAACGTTGCGCTTTTTTTTTTT
>NW_009595777.1:2386-2971 GCF_000690535.1 Cariama cristata
TTTTTTTTTCCCCCAATGCGATGTATGCAAGATCCGATTAAAAATGTGTAATTCACCGATGCTGAAAGCCACAGAGCAATTTTATTCCGGTCTTTCAGCACCCGGCTCTGCACAGTCTCAGCCTTATGTTGTCCTTTGCTGTATCTTTTGAAACGCTAGCCTGCATTAAGGAGCATCTATCCCCGAGTCTTTAGACTCTCTGCCCTTCTTACCAGAAACGGCTAGATGAATACAAAAAAGGACTTAGCGGTTAACCGATATGCTGCTAATATTTCATCCACGGGCCTCCTCCTCCTCCTCCCCTTTTAAAACTTCAGCTCTTGGAAAAACAACATATTTTAAGCTTTCCACACAAATATTGATATTGGCAAATAAAGCCAGCCCCCAGCCTATGGTTAGAGACAGTCTTCTTTTTGTTTCTACTCTGGGCAATCAAAATTAATCCACTGTATTACAAATAGCCTCGGAATATTTCACTTTTCCTGACAACCCCCGTACCTGGCATATGTCACCGCGGGGGACCTTTTCCCTCAGCCCCTTTGCGCGGTGGCCGCTTCCAGAGGGCATCGGGCAGGGATGGGCGGT
>NW_009595778.1:0-15363 GCF_000690535.1 Cariama cristata
ACCACATAGCTTGTAGTAAGAAACAGTTCCTGCCTCAACCTGCCTGCAATCTTCACGGATAAAGTTTTTTATTAGTTGCACCCACTTATAGAGGGCAACTGATGATCTTTCCCAAAGCGGTGAGGTGTTTCTGCAGCACAGAGAAGCCACCTCCCCTGGCACAAAGGTGGTTATATGTCATGCTTGCCAGCAAGGTGGGATTTCATGAGCTCGTTCCCCTTCCTGAGGTCGGAGTCCTGGACACCACAGCCACCAGCTTCAGCTGGCCCTGCTGCACCTCCTGGGGTGCCTGGGGTGGGGGTACAAAACGTCAGGGAGCTGCTCCCTGCAAAACTTCTGCAACAAACCAGAAGCGTGCTGGTGATGGCAAGATACAAAAGAAGTGGCTACCACACATCCGACTGCCCATGATCCCAGAGATTCAGCGTAAAAACGGTTTCGCAACTAGTCCTCATGCAGCTCACCCGAGTCTGGAGTGAGATGCTGCCCTTGGGTTAAGTACCCTCCGCTCACACACACCTCCTCACACAAGGGCCACATAACCAGATGGGGATCACTGGGATCTATGGGACGCCCAGACCCAAACGCAGTGAGAGAAGGAGAACAAAGATGAAATAGGATGTGGGCCCTGGCAGTCTGCTATGCCAGCTGAATATTGCAAGGAACAAATGAAAAAGCCAAAGTGACAGGAATTGTGGCATCAAGTACCTTTTAGATGATAACAAAAAAAAATAAAGAGCCTAAAAATTGAGCACAAGAGATTCACAGTCCCAGGGGAATATGAGCTTGTATCTAATACCAAGCGATTTTTCTGTTGCACAGTTCATTTTAGGACAATGCTCACCCTCGCAGTGCCAGTCCCACAGCCTGAGGCTGCTCTGGATTTAGGCACCTGACCGTTCAGGAACAAACATTTCTGTTTATGAATAATTTAGATCTCCTTGCTTATTTAGGTTCATTTGGGCTCTGTTTCCCACTTTTTGAATCTTCTGAGCTTACAGCTACCTGGGCTGCAGACACACAGCCCCTCTCCACAGCCCTCCTCTTTCTGTAAGCAAACCATCACGTTCACCAGTAACTCCCGCACACTTTAAGCGCATACAGCACTTACGGACTAAGCACAACACCCGTAACATAACCCCAAAAAGCTCAGGCATTCTCTTTGTTGTTCATCTTACTGCAAATCCAGATTGCTTTCTGCTCCGAGATGCACGTTTGACAGTAGCTCCACGAGAGTGCTACACATACCAGTAGCTCTTCTGTGCCAGTGGTGAGCACGTCCAGACCTATAGCTCCAGTCTCAAACCAAAGCAGAGATGGGTATCCGGCACTCCTGGACACAGCCATCCCGCATGCACTCACCAGGCAGCATCAACATTTTCACTCGGACAAGCAAATGTGCCAGCTGAGCTGCAAACAGGCACAACTCCGCAGGTGCGAAAACCAAACAGCAAAGCCCCGGCAAGTTACATTCTGAATAGCGTCAGCATTTTGCAGTCGTTAGATGTAAAGCATTTCACTGCCTGAGCACAGCCTTCTCTCAAAAAGTGTTATTACCGCTATTAAGGGAAAACCATTGTGGCTTAAGCCACAGTATATTCTTAATTGTGTTTCAGACATGTTAGAGAAAACCAGAAAAACAGTACAAACAAGTTACAGAGCTGTTTCACAAAGCAGCAGTATCCTAAAATGATCTGTTTCAGGCAACGTGCTAACTGTGCAGAGCGGCCGTGCTCACTTGGGGCTACCATCGCCTGCACCCACATCTCAGCCTGTAATTTTGGAGCCCCTTTTCAGCACCGCACACACAAACACACGCATGTGCGCCCTGTCACACACACCCCACCCTGAGAAACACATTCCTGACTTACCCTTTAGCCAGCCAGCAGCCCCAAACCCTCCGAAACCTCCCGCAGAAGAGTTGACAAGAGTTTTACCTCGTTACCCAGCCAGGGCGTTATATAACCGGCACCGTTTCCGCCGGCGGCGAGGATGCACCAGCCGCGCTTCCCGCCGAGCATCCCTCTCCTTCCCATCCCGCACGGACACATCTCCTAACAGCCACGCCACGGTGAGCGAGGGAGGGGCAAGGTGGGCTGCGGGGTGCCAGTGAAAAGCAAAGCTGACGCTATCAAAGAAAGTTCAAAAGGTGCCTGGCGTTTATTAAGAGGCATTGCTACTATGAAAGGACACGGTGCAATGGTATAATGTTCCTTAGCCTGCTGAAAGCAGCTTGGCCTAGATTTTCCTGTACTGTTTGATGTGACCATTCATGCAAACAGGAGTAAAACTTTCTCTTTGCTTTTAATTAAGGAAAAAAAAAAAAAAGAAAAAAGAAAAAACTGACACGTACTAAACACTTTTTTCCACTGACATCTGGGTTTTCTGGGCTACTGTCAGACAGAGAATATGCAGGAATTGGCCCCATTGATTAAACTATTATTAGTGGCAAACAAACAGATGTGGTCAGCGAAAGACAGGACAAACCCCATGCCCTGTATTTCCAGTCTAGATACAGAAAAAAAAAAAAATTACCAAAGGTTTATTTGGTATTTTAGCAAAGAAAAGTGGAAACATTCTCTAGCACACTGGGCAGAAGCGAAGCACACAGCATTTTCATCTGCAGAAATCAAGACAAATAAATAACATTATTGCCTTTGCTCTGTTCCCACAGACAAAACCCCATCAGTTTTCACAAGACAGGGACCAGTTCCTGTATCTGAAATCTCATCTTAAACAAAACATGACTTGTAGTCATTCAGGAGGTCCTGGTGTCCATGAATCGCTGGCAGACCCAGTACACAGCCCACAAACGCATAGGGGCTGTAGCTCTAGGACAGACATAAAACTCTTACGTAAGCCATAATCCTCTCACAGACTCCTTATTCAGTGATTTTAAGATCTGCGCCGTAGCAGTCTGCTGGCATCCCAGTGGCTTTTAACCAATTTGGAAACGAGGAAACTCCAGTTGCAACGCAATCCCCTGGCCGTCGGTACACGGCCCTACCTCGTAGGGTTTCGGAGCGCAGAGCATTTCTGCTCACGAATATTTCGGTCCTCTGCAGAACTGGAGCTGTTGCTTTCTGTGCTGAGTGAATCACCAGGATTAATCTCCTGCAGAGTTCACTGAGGCTAACGATAATCAAGTTAAATTTACGCTATATGATCAGAGTTTAATTAGGTGCTGTTATACAACTCCTATTAATTACAGTGATAATACCCTTACGAAATGCAGATAGGAGGGTGCGGCTGTGGTCGGAGGGGGCTTGGCCGCTCAGATGTTTTCAGGAAAAAGCCACATTAAAATGCTCTGTGTGTACCCTTAGTTACCTGCTTGCCTCTGCCAGTGCTCAAGATGAAACAAACAGCTTTAAAAAAAAATTATAATCCTACAAAATGTAAATCTAGAAGACAAGATTAAAGACCTCCCACATGCTGCACTATCACCTTCTGTTTACACCAAGAAGCAAGAATGCCATTTAAAATCCCAGTGAGCCAGAATCGTTATTAGCTTGCTCTGCTCAAAATCACACCCAGAAAAGCCCAAGGTGATAGAAGTCATTTATTTTGCACTGAGATACTAACTCACTTGAAACCAAGGCAGGTTTTCCTAATATTATTAAAGTAAGTTTCTCCTTCCCTCCCCGAGTTCACCCCTCCGGATGACCTGTCGGGTCAGGGCAGAGGCCAGCTCGTGCTTGGCATTCCCTTCGTACAGGCACAACCTCCCCTGGGACACGGCCCCCATGTATGCCCAGGTGACGACCCCTCCCCATGCCCCTGCAGTGCTTGCAGGAGGGGGCCATGGGGAGGGGTGGCCGACCCGAACCCCTCGGTGAGCTACTTGTGCTAGAAACCGGGGTGTCTCTGCCGACGAGGTACAGCTGGGGGGGAACACCAGATCACAAGCGCAGGAGCAGACTCCATCTTTCAGCACTCAGGAGCAGCTGTGTTAGGAGACGGATTGCACAGCATGACATTTCAAGCCCGAGACTAGGTCTTTGCTTCCGGTAAATCTTGCCTGAGGTGTCCTATAGAAAGTGCAAAGCTTGTGCCATGTGGCTTCCATTTAGCATCTGCGACATGTGTTGTTGGATGGCTTTAGTGAAACCTGCAAGAGACCATGTGCTGTTACTGCTATTCACGTGGTAACAACGAAACTCTGGCCTTGTACCCATATGGTCAAAGATGCAGGAAAAGTCTCTTCTTCATTAAGTAAAGTAAATAAGCAACAGAAAGGGTGAGGCTTGTTGGCAAGAACAGATGCTGTTCTTGAACAGAGACACCTGTATGAGCCTCCTGCATCCAGGTCGCTCTCCTCTGCAAATCATTTGCTCAGTAAGCGTACCCCAGGAGAAGCCCTGGCACTTTGCCTGTGCTGCAAATTATTTAATTAACCCCCCAAAAGATAGGAAATGCATTTCCTTTTTTCTGAAGGTTTTTTCACCCTCTTGACCAGATAGCAGCAAACTAGCAAAACTAGCACACCTCAGCACTCCCACTTTGCACAAAACACATGTAAAAGAAGCAGTATGTTACAGTATGTTGAACTAGATATTCATTACCTGGCCCTGCCAGCTACAGAATTATCTTGTTAAGTTTTGGCTATGCACACTAAACTGGCCCTTTACAAAAATGGCTGGAGGACACTGTTGCAAGGGATCCAGGAGCAGAGTCCTGTTCATGAATGCCCTCTAGCTCCCACCCCACCATTACAGACAGCTGACCTGTGCATGAAGGAGTTATTTTGCCCACATGGCAATTCCACAGCAGCCTGCGTGGCCCTGTGTACATGTACTCACATCCCCCTCTCTGTCCCTTGATGGACAGCTCTTCTGGAGATACATAGGAACTGTGGCAGGAGACGGAGATGATGGTTTCTTGACAGCTCCTTGCTCTCTAGGCAGACTGAGATGGGCTCCAGGCCCACACATTTTCCTCAGGGTTCACAGACATCAGAGATGTGTATGCCTGAGATGATCCTGGCCAAGACTATGAAAGGATCCTGGCTTTTCTGCAAGCATAGGGCTAGCAGAAGAGCAAGCTCCCTTGCTGGGATTTTTGCTTGATTTAAGCACAGAGGACTTGCTATTCCTCCTCCTTTCTACCTTGTGCAGGGGCTGGCTACAAAGCGCAGCTGGGACCAGGACATTCCCCCCAAAAGGATGCCTTGAGCACCCCCACACCCTCATCTCAGGACAGCAGTACTCCGAGAGGAGAAGCACCAGGCTTTGGCCAAGGCCTTCAGCCCTTTATCTGTTGTTGTCATACTTTTTGGTCCCTCCCTGCTGAGAATGGCACTTGTGACACACTAAGGGGAGCGCAGTGATGCTCCTGCGGCAAGGCTTTGATTTAGGAAGCAGAGCTGCTCAGCCCACTCTGCTCTTGCTGATGTAGTGACCTGGTTTTGTCAAGACTGTTTTTCTCTTTTCGTCTTTGATATCATTTTGGAAGGCAAGTCATGAGATTTTCATGGAGGCGCTGACTCAAAGTTGGACTAAAACAAAGCCAATCACAATGCCATTATAAATGAATGAGAGAGCCATTTCCCCTTAGAGGATTATTATACTATTTAGGGTTCTAGCACATCTATTTCTGCAGTTTAGTAATCACTTTCATGCCTCTCATTGGACTATAATCCATTTATATTTTAATGTAACAAGTTACAAGGATTATCAGCTCGTAATAAATATGCTCATCCCCTGAAGCATTTAAACAGCCCCTACACTTTGTAAAGAAGATCTTGCTTAATGAGCAGACATCTACAGATGAATGAGGAAACTAATACCATGTTACATGGAACACCATCAAACTGCAAAATACAAACTGCGTAAGTTACTTTTCTGTGAAATTAGATATTTTTTGGCACATAAATGCTATTTTCATTATAGTATACTTTTAAATTACTTTTAGCATAAGGGAGGGTTTGGAAGTCACAGAGATTGCCTTTTGCATTGGGAATTTGTTAGTCTTGTGCTCTTAAGTTTGGAATGATATATTACATTCAGCCCATGCACAGGATTATGCCAAACCAATAGATCACTCATGAAATTCAAATTAAGGAAAGCTGTTGATACCAGCTAAGGGGAATCCACCAAAACAAACCCCACCTGACTTGCACTTAGGTGAGTTCCAGTGCTGACGTGTCCATGCTCACCAAAGCCAGCTGAAAGCCACTCTCTCTGTTGGAGAAAGTTAAAAATCTCTCTTGGCCTACTGGCCTGTACCAAATCACAATATTTTTCCACTTGCAGTTGTCTTGAGAAGGAATGGGAGAAACTAAATATTATGTGTCAAACTGTAAAGATACTGCCCATTCATAGAGCTGCCCAACATTTTTCAGCAGAATTGTCTCACCTAAGCTTCTGGTGTTTGCTCTACTTGCAACTAAAATCCTAACTGAGTTTGTAAGGCAGAAGCATGAATTACCCTCCAGAGCCTTCAGTCTCTGAACTTCAACACACAGTCCAACTTCTTATTTCTGCCATGGTGGAATCTCTTCTTCCAGGTTCATCTATCAAGAACTCCATTCACAGCAGCACACTTGCTGTGGAGAGTTCCAGGAAAACAGAAATGCTGCAAAACCTCCAAACCTCTTTTAACAGGAATCCATAGATGGTCTGGCCTTAGCCAGTCACACAGAGAGAAGCAGCTTGTAGCTCTGGCTGATGGAGAGTATGGACGTGTCCATTCTGCAGCCTCTGTAATTACAGCCAGTCCCTCCCACTCTAGGAAATGGTGAAGGGAAGAGATGGTCACTCATGGAGGTTTTATTGTTTCTGGAAAAATCAATCTCAACAGTCTTTTCTCAGTTAAGTACCGGTCATCCCAACATCTGCAAGGCAGTATTAAGGGTACACTGACCAAATCAGAGTGTGGATTTCTTTCTGCAATGCTGCTTCTTTTGCTTTACATCTCCAGAATTCATCAAAAAGGAGTACGTGGAAAAAGAGGGCTTGGTCTTATGAAGCTCCTGAATAATTAACAGTAGGGAAGAGAGGGCAAAACACCTGCCCAGACTGAGAATTCACACCCATGTCACTCTTTTGGCTTCATGCATTGTCTACAGCCAGACACTGATCAGCATCTAGGCAAAACCAATTCAGGAGCTCAGCTCTGTTCTGGGTTACACAGTATTTACATCATAAAAGGAGCAAATATTTAGAAATTAGCATAATCAGCATCAATCTCAGCTATGTAACAGAAGTCAAGTATCTCTTTGCCCAAGAGTTTGAGGTTAAATGGACAACTCAAACACCCACCTGTAAGCCAGCTTTCAGGGTCTGCTCTCCAAAGTAACCAATTTGTACAGCAACTGATTCCTCACACTTTCTCCCTGATCCCAGTTGGCAAGAGGCCTCAATACTGCACCTAGTCATGTCACCTGGTTTATAAGCACCCTTTGAGGGAACAGCAGAGTCAGAGAACCCAGACCCTACGTGTGAAACACTTTTGCCAGACGTGGGCTAGGAGACACCAAGAAACCCTCTTATTCCAGTGCACCCCTACCAGGCATCCCCCCATGGGAGGCTTTAAACCAGGATCTGCCAGCAAGGATGCTCAGAAGACCTTTACTCAGTTTAAAAAGCCCAATACAAAATCCACAGCTTCGCAGAGAAATCAGCTACATTTTATGCAGTGAATTGTACTGATCAAGCTCTCCTTTCCTCTCAGCTAAAATTCACGGTGCATCCACGCTGCAGAGCCACAAGGCCATACCTCATTTTAGCCTTAAACAAGCTCGGCTGTGTTAATGTGGGAGTCAGCTCCAGCTAAGGGTGCCTTCTCACAGCACCGGGCTTCAGCAGCAACACTGACTTGAAGTACCTCCACCCATCTCCATCCTCCATGCTCCCTTCCTTGTTACACCAGCACCATCATTTGCAGGACTCTTTTGGTCAGAATGAAAACAGAGAGTGTTTTTATTCTAGATCAGTGCAGCATCTTGTACATCCAGATACTCTCCATCTGCAGTATTAACAGGCCCAAAGACAAATATTACAGGTCTCTGCCTTCTGCTGTCTCTTCATATATCAGAGCCACAAACCTTCTGGCATCACCATGAAGAGTTACAAGCATGCGAGACTAGAATCACTGCAAACACGAGCAATAAATTAAATCTAATGTTGTTTTCTTCACTTAGGGAGCAAAGTTTGCAAAGCTCCTTAATGCCCAGAGATGCAGTTTTACTGTGGCAAGGAATTTTCCTCTTGTGAACTCAATGTTCAAACAAGCTCCCTGGTGAGGTAAGCATAGGCTGCCTTTTAATACAAACACAAACTCACATTTAACTTATTAGCTGGGGGAGGAATACAGATGAGGGTTGGACAAATCTCATGAGTCATCATTTCTGTAGGATAAAAAGCAAGCTTGTCTCAAAAAAATCAATTCATTTGCCTCTATTGTGTATTGCAGATAGAAGTGCTTAAATAATAAAGAGATTAATAAAAACACTTCAACCATTTGTTCTAGAAAAAATGAAAAATAGTTTTTGGATTATGAAAGAATATTCTTTAAGTACAGAAAAATAAAGCATTTCAAATGGCACAATGTTACGGGAGAGGAAGACAAATGCAGATTAGTCATGCTTAAATGTACTTCCCCAAACAATACACTGCTTAGAGCTAAGACTAAGATACCCCAAGGCATACATAAAAAATTAGCATCTGTGTATTAAACTCCTTTATCATTTACTCAGTGATGTATGCTTCCAGTCTCGTGCCAGCCCTTCCCCCAGATAGCATCACATGCATATTCTGCACCCTGACCACTGAACTCATTCCCAGCTCAACCTCGTGGGCAAATGAAGGGATGTGTTCTTGAAGTGCGAAGTAGGACAAACACACATCACTAACACTATTGAAAGGATAACAAAATCACACAGTTCAAGGACAGCATCATCCTCCAGTGGTGTGCAAATTTCAACTAGCCTTTTAAAATTATTTTTATTTAAGATTTCAGAAGGAGGTAGAAGGAAAGAATCAGGCAGAGAACAGGTATGCCTGAAAGAAGCCCAGAGAAGTCTAAAGGCAGCTGAACAATGGCAAAGATCTGCCAAAATAAGGATTTCATGGATACTCAGAAGAACTGATGAGGAAGGAAAGCATGCACTACAGTGTGAGCTGCACAGACTTTGAAGAGAAGGTCAGGCTATGCAAAATTAGATAACATTCCAGGTATTCACTGATTCAAGATCTCACCAGAAACAATCCCTAAAAAAAAAAAATAAAAATCACAGTGGATGGATGGTGGTGAATAGCAGATATTACTGATGAAGCAGTGGGTCAAAAGATTCAAGTTCCAGTCCCTTTCCCCACTCACCCTCCATTTCTAAATCTGTGATCTGCCATAGCATGCAAATCCCTCTACCTCTCTGAGTATATCTACACACCATAAAGATGTGGTTTTTTATTTCTATGGAGACATAGCTCCGAAGCCAGGCCCAACGACCCCAGGAGTTAACATGTACTAACTGCACTAAACACCTCTCTACTTCCACTTTGACACATTTGCTGTGTTTTTTTCCCCCAATACCCCTTTAGCCCAACCTGTCTAGTTACATGGTGACTTCTTCAGGACAGCGATCAACTCTCACTGTATGTTTTTAAAGATCTAGTGCAGCAGGATCCTATCTTGTTCTTTGGGTATTCCTGCATGAAGAGCAGAGAGTACGTGAAAAGGCAAGCACTACAGAGGGTGGTATTTGGATACTTAGTGGTACAATCTTTAGGAAGGTTAAATACTCCGTTACAACACAATGAACCTGTGGATGCTGCCACACATAGTATTCTGTGCTATTAACCTTTTTTTGCACAAAAGGAATATGCAGGGTATTCTGGAGAGGAAAAATCCATCAATATCAACACCAGAGTTTTATCTAGAAGCTATTTTTTTGGCTAAAGAATAAGTAGCTTAAATTTGTACTGAGTCTCAAGAGCCTAGTTTAAGATGAATTTTTTTCCTGGGGAAATATTAAGAACAGATTGTGTTTTTCAAAGACTGTTACGAGCAAATGATGGCTTTATACTGGTTTCCCAGTGCTAGTAATGCACATGAAAAAAAGAAGATAGTCAGTCAATGTCCTGTTACTGATGGATAACTCTTCGTCTGTATCACAGTACTCCTAGCACAGATACCTCCAATACCTCATTTTCTGCATTTCATATTGTTACCGGATTTGGAACCAGCCCTTGTTAATTTTGCAAAAGGCAGGATCACAGGCAAGGGGACTTCCCTTATGATGCAAAGCCTCATCTCTTCATCACAGGAGTCCGGAGCACACGGGTTTCCACAAACACAGCAATTCATCTTACTGGTCAATCAATCTGTAATCTTTGAGGCTGAGCAAACTGCTGAGTTTGAACTGAAAGAAAACTGTCTTAGTAGAATTCAAGGAGACAAGACAAAATAAATTACTGGGTCTGCTTTACTGCTCAATCAGTTCACATATTATATCCATATACAGATGTGATCAACTGAACTTGTCCTTATGGAATCAGCCATGTTATTGCATTGCTCCGTCTTTAACTGAATAAAATTGTAGCAAACTAGTTCTGGTGCTGTGCAGAATTACCTGTTGTGAAGAATTACCTGTTCACTCTTTGAACAAAGTCCATAAAAAGCACACAGAAGTTGTTTATCCCATCAAATTACAATTTGGACCATGCAGCTAGAGCACAGCTGACCTGAGGTGGAAAGTTCACAAGCCACTCAACTCTGCTTCCAAATTAATCCCTTGCATAAGCTTGATATAATGCAAACATGTTTTTTTGGCATGGGCAGGCTTCTTGAAGAGCTGTATCACACACTCCCAGGTGCTAAGATTTCCTTACCAAAAGGCTCAATGTAGTTTTCTTTCAGAGCTGGAAAAGTGAAAGCAGCCTGGAGCATACTAACAATGCTACTCAGTGTACTTAAATGTTCTTAAGTTTTGTAACATGCTAAAATAAAACTACATTTGAATGCAGAGTTGGACTGTTCTGAATCTAATAAGCATATGACAACACAGAAACATGCTATTATTTTAGTGTTGTTAATTACTCCTCCCAAGGCCCATGACACATAGATATCTGATTAAGAATGGCTCATAAAAAATTGGAAACTTTTTCCCCCGGCATTACTGTTTTCATGCCTCAAATATTAGAGTTGATAGCACCGACAATTCTGAAAATTCATGGGCAGGAAAGCACAATCCCCACCAAGAAGTATAAAAACCTCATCTCTCCCTACAAAGTTCAATGTAATCTTAACTAGGGATCACAACAGATGTCACGCTATAGAAAATATTTGCTCCCATCGAAAGCACTTGACAAATAGCTAGGAGAGATAAAGGGAGAAGTGCTAAAAAGAGTGAGAAACTTGCTGCTGCTTGCAAAAGTATAATGGGTTAGAAATAAATGCTAGCTAGAAATAAAGGAACTGGCTTAACAAAACACGAGTCAGTTATTACCACGAAGAGAGGTGCCATTATAATTTTATTTCAAATATAAAAACAAAGTAAAGATCCAGTTTTCACTTAGTAAAAGTGGAGGATGTGAAACAGCTGCTACTCCAGATTATTTCTAATAACCCTGTTGAAGCCACTAAGCATTAAGGTGAACAGAGGACCCTCCTATTAAACACAAGGCATGCAGAATTTGATATCCACCCAGCAAGTCGCAGGGATGTTGCGCTAAACCTGTAGATGATGAGCTATAGCCACACCACATTTAAACACAGCTAGCTGCATCTAACACACAGCCATCAAAACAGTTCAAACACTCAAACCATCAGAATCACCTTTGGTTTGGATTTTTTGGTGAGTGCATACTTTACATTGGAAGAAAAAAGCCCACTGTATTGAAGACATAACACAAGCTTCTAAAGGAAACTACTGTATCATAATGCTTCATATTAAGAATCATCAACATTTGCTAATTCTATAGGAATTGTTCTAGGAAAGGGCTCAAACTGTGATAAGGTTTGAGAGCAAAGCTGGTTCTTCCATCTTCTCTATCAGACACAAAACTACCTACACATCAAAGACTCATTCCCTTGAAATGAGCTGTATGAAGCATTCCAGCTGTGGAGCTAAACTTGGTACTTCCAGTTCATCTCCAGCATCAGCAGAGCCGTATTAATGAGTCAAGCAAGTTAAGAGAAACTCTGCATCTTGAGGATGAAAAACTGCAGAGGTATTAAATAGCTCCTCCATGGTGCCTGCAGCATGGGCTCACACCCACAGCAGTTTTTGCTCTTTGACTGCTGTTACTCTCACTCATAAATCATCCTTCAACTAAAAACAGTATTAAAAATCATCCTTCAATTAAAAAGTTTTAATTAATTAAATTAATTAAACAGTTTTAATTGATAACAGCCCCCCATGCCTACGCCAAGGGCCATTTACATTAAAACTATGTTTAGTGTAACCCCCCCCCCGTTTATGACACTGCTGTGCCCCGTGCCAACTGTAAACATCAACACCTTTTTTCCAAGCCTACGAGTAGTTTGCACTATTGTACAAGCACAGTTGCAAGTAAGCACCTGATCACTCCGAGAAACACTGGGCACCTATAGGGAATCATCTCGGTAAGAACGGGCCATCCGAACCTGGCAGGACAAAGAGGGTTGTGAAACGTGACAGCAAACCTGCACCAAGAAAACTCAGTCCCAGGCATTCAGCTGGACAGTCACCAAGTTAACTACTTGACTTTCCAAGCTCTTCTCCCTCGTCATCCTTCACCACAAAGCCTCCCAGTCAGTATCCCTGCCTTCAGAAATAGGACCACCATTGGGTCTGTCTCTTGATTTCAGAATGCAAACTGGGAGACCAGCACCTAAAAAAAGCTGCTTTCTACAGAAATCCCCATGCACTTCCCCAATACTTTTTCTTACCATTTTAAGTTCAAACAGAACTCAAGTTCCAAGAGTTTACCTCCGTCTCTTGTCTTAAACTATACCTCAGCATTGTCACACAACACTGTGATTCAGTCCTCCGAACAAAGAGACTCAAGCTGTATCCCACCATGTCAGAAATTCAGACATTAGTGTGTCTTCAGATAAGAGAATGACTGTGGGGGTCCCAAACTACGCAGTGTTGCAAGCCCTATTCAATCACAGAATCACAGAATGGTTTGGTTGGAAGGAACCTTAAAGATCCTCTAGTTCCAACCCCCCTGCCATGGGCAGGGACACCTTCCACCAGACCAGGTTGCTCAAAGCCCCATCAAGCCTGGACTTGAACACTTCCAGGAATGGGGCATCCACAACTTCTCTGGGCAACCCGTGCCAGTGCCTCACCACCCTCGTGGTGAAGAATTTCTTCCTAATATCTAATCTAAATTTTCCCTCTTCCAGTTTAAAGCCATTGCCCCTTGTCCTATCACTCCATGCCCTTGCAAAATGTCCCTCCTCAGCTTTTTTGTAGGCCCCATTTAGGAACTGGAAGGTTGCTATAGGCACAAGAGCCTCCCCTTGCAGTGAAACAGCAAGCACTGCTTCCTGTGAACTTCAACAAGAAGCTGTGTGTCTCCCTTAAACTGACAGCTGATTAGACCTAATGAAACATTACAGTGGCAGTTGCTCTTCAGTATTTTAAAGAAATATTTACACTCCAAGGGCTTGACCCTGCCCTAAGAGATGACTCAGGGCCTGTAACAATGCTAGTTTGTACAAGACAAAGCTGAATAAATGTGCCCCAGATCACACACTGCAAAGCTGTCAACCTACAAGCAACTTTAACTGGAAGTTAAAAATGGAACTGGCTTGCTATTTTGCATGATTTACATTTAATATTTCAGATCAATGGCTCCGCATAATCCCCTGGAGAACAGTGGAATAAACACTTACGAACAAAAACATACGGTGCCCCAGCCACCACACACCAAGTTGTGCCAGCACATTCCAGTCCTCACCCTACCTCGTCTCCACCCCACCTCCCCAAGTCACAGGACCCCTTCCTCCCCTCGTCCCGTGGGTTGCAGCCTACCTAGATTTCAGTCATACCATAAGATGATACCTTATGTTATTTTGTAATAATATATGTTTGGCTTAGTTGGCTATTTTGAGGGCCCTCTCCTTTCCCATCTCTTACTCATCTGAACTATTACCAACAATATCCCTGCCTGGAGGCGTGGAGCACACCCTGTCCAATTACATGGGCTATCAGAAGCCTAAGCACAGTTTATTTAACTACAGTAACTGTGCAGCAGTCTAAAAATCATCAAAATTGCAATAACATCAAACAATTTACTGTTCACCAATGCACTAAGCGAGAACACAGCATTTCAGCCAGCACCACAACCTCCCCTGTCATGGGGATCAGGCAGAAAAGCCTGCCCTCCAGTTTGTCATGCTGCTTCAACAGTGCGGTAAAATTACATCCTTTAACTTCGTATCAGTTTGATCGTGTTCAACAACCATCACTGTGAAAATTACACAGGAGGTTGAGGTTTTTGAGGGATCGGTTTGGGGTTTTTTGCAGGGGTTTGTTTTTGGTTTTTTTAATGTTAAGTGAGAGTTACTACTAGGCCCTCACTTACATAGCAAAAATCAGGTAGGTAGTATTTTGTTTTGTTTCAAATATACTGTAAAGACTGTTTAAAGTTCATGTACATTAATCAACGTTAGGATATGACAGACAATTCCTGTTAACATCATCACCAGTATCACCATTTTCTCTGGAGACTTCCTACTCAGTGCTAGCAGTTAACAGGTGAATTAAGTCCAGCATCCCTAACCACAACCCAAAGCTGATCCCCTGCATACTTTCATAGGCTGGGTACCCACCACAATGGTCTGCAGGCATTTAAAAAACCCACAGAGATGATAAGAAGTACAGAAGAAGAAAACTAAACTGATTTTGGGAAGTCACTGATGTTCCACTTCTCAATTCCCACCACTGCTTTTACTATTTATAGTCTTGGAAAACATTCCACAAAATTTCTGCTATGGTCTCAGTCTCAAGGTATTTTCTCACTGCTAGATGCAATTGCTTGCTTTAGCTAAAGTGCCTAACTGTCAAACTATGCAAACACATGATGGACCACTAAGTGAGAGGCAATTCTGAACTACTGAATGGTTTATGCAGACAAAGTTTTCCCAATTTTGTCTTTTTAACAACAGTTGTCTCAAATCCAATCTGAGTAATAAAACGAGTTTACAGTACCACTTTAAAGTACACCACCATTAAAAATTTTGCATCACCATTTTCTAGAAAATAAAACCCAAAGCAACAAGAATATCGAACTTTTCACAACTTTTATCAGTTTCCATATTTGCGTATGTGGTGGGTTGACCCTGGCTGAATGCCAGGTGCCCACCAAAGCTGCTCTATCACTCCTCCTCCTCAACTGGGGGACAGGGGAGAGAAAATGTAACAAAAGG
>NW_009595779.1:0-40634 GCF_000690535.1 Cariama cristata
TCAAGTATTCTGCTCCACATCTCCAAAACCAAGGAACTGGCTTGGGAAAGATCCCTAGTCAGGAAGACATTTACCTAGCACTTATGACCCGTTCCAGTTTACAACATTCAGTTTCTGACTCAGTAATGAATTTCCATACAAAAGCCATTTGAGTTCTGGCTCTTTGCCTATATCGTAGGGATTTGGATGGCTTTTTCCCTGGCTTGAGTGCTACAGTGGAAAATCTTTAGAGCAGTGGTTGACACTGCATGTACGTAAAGTCTTAAAATCATGGGGTCCCAACCTGGTGAGGTAGAGTTTATTGTAATGTTAATCCAATATTAACCACTATAGTCAGTGATAAGGGAGAATCCATATTCTCCCCAGATGAAATCTAGGTTAAATTGTTTATGGCTTCGAAGGATTATAGATATGCAATCACAATACTTGTGGGATTTAATGACCTTGTTTGGAATAAATAGATGTAAGAAATACTGTGTGCAGTCACCAGGGAACTACTATTACAGTCAAAAACTGTTTGTATGTACTCAGTTTTTATTTTATTCTCAGCACCTTTTTAGAAAGAAAGAAAGATCTTCAGTATTAGATGACAGATTTGTGGTTTTCCTTATAAGACTTTCCTGGTGGGGATTTTCTTGCTACAGCTGCTTTGAGAACCTCGTCCTTTAAACATTCATTTTTACTTGACAGATAGAGGAAAAGTATGTTTAAAGTAAACAGGTTTATAAATTAATAATGAATGAGATTGATGTTAAGAATATGTATGTTAAGCAGTGGTTTTAGTTATCAGTTAAGCAGTTCAGGTACTTCAGATACTTTAAAACAAGGTGAAAAAAATCCCTTTTTTTTCTGGTTTTTACTACCTGCTTTAGGTCATGAAGTTTCTTAATGCAACGTGTTGGAAGCAGCACAGCCACTCCAGGGAAGTGCTGCAATACACTTGCTCTGCTTTTAAAAATCTTTCCTAGAGACCTTCTCCTGCCTGCTATAGGACGCTGGGTCTCACTTGATGTGTCTGGTTTATGTTACATAGCTTTTGGCTCAGCATTCAGTACTGACCAGCTCATTTATGCATGTTCATAAATAAAAGCCCTTGGCTTTTTTCTTTTTTTTTTTCTCTTTAAATAAAGGCAGCTGGAAGCCTGGGTCTTCTAGCATTTTCTTCAAATGAAAGCTAGCTGGTTGTATTGCTGTTCTACTCTTTTTCTTGTGGGTTGTTGTTTGTTTGTTTGTTTTTTAACGCAGAACAGTATCTCTTGCAAAGCAGGTGTAGGCTTCAGGCTAACTCTTCTTCTGTCTCTCAGATTTTGAGGTGGATTTTTCTTTTTAAGTATATTGGACAGGCAAACACAATGGTACGTATTACATAGACAAAAACTATTTCTAAAGTTAGAGCGAGCTTCCTCATTTATTTAAAGCTTTTCTTTCTGTTAAGTTTTCTGGGATCTTATAGCAGTGCTTGATGAGCAGCTGCTGTAGAATTTACATAATCAAGATTCCTCCCTGGAAAAGCTTTTCAACCTGCTCCTGATGTGATTTGCAAGTGCATCTGACTTAAGTCACTTTATGGTGTTGATCAATTCATGTTCAAATGCCCAAGGGGTCTGAAGCTGTTTTACTCTTTCATACTTGATATGTAATTACACATTTGGAAACGAAAAGATATATACAGTAGAAAACACACAATTGTGAATTATTCTGAAATACGGAGGAATGTAATTTTAGTTCTACGAATATGGCCTTAGAATATGGCCAAGGGCACTGTTAACTAATGTAAGATGGAAATCTTTCAATTAAAGGGTGATTTGTTGGAAAATCTGGAGGAGTTTCATCTAACATGTATGCCCATGTGTAAGATTAGACCTCACTCACCCTGACTGTGAGTTCAGGCATCCCAGAATAATAATTGTAAATTTTGATCACAACCACAGATGCAAATACAACATATAACAAGGAAAGATCAATGGGGAAAAAATGACTGTGGAGATAAATTTTTTCACTATGGATTTAGAGACCTCTTGGTGGCTGGGGAAAAAGGAGTACCAAGTTGTACTATCTCATGTCAGTGGTGGAAAAAGAGGCACTACTCATCAAATGGCTAAAACTTGCCACGTAGGGCTATAAATCATTTAGTTCATTAGATCTGTTGGAGATAACTCTGGGATACATGCTGTTTGGAATATTTTGAACCAGGCTTTTTTCTGCTGTTTTTATAGTAATGTTTTACATATTAGGAGGCTGGTGGTATGTCAGTCTTTTTTGGCTAGAGTTAACAGAACTGTTTCTTCAACCTTGTGCAGTCCTATTCTCCAGACCATCTCTTATTGGCATTTTTCTCTGAACTCTTCTAAGTTCCACTCATAGATACACCTGGTGATGAACTGACTGTACCCCCCATTCCCCATCCCTCTGTGCTGCTAGGGAGGACGTAGAGAAAATTGGGAGTGAAGTTAAGCCCGGGAAGAAGGGAGAGGTGGGGGGAAGGTATCTTTAAGATTTGGTTTTATTTCTCGTTATATTACTCTGATTTGATTGGTAATAAATTAAACTAATTTCCCCCCGTCGAGTCTGTTTTGCCCATGATGGTAATCGGTGAGTGATCTCTCCCTGTCCTTATCTTGATCCATGAGCCTTTCATTGTATCTTCTCTCCCCTGCCCAGCTGAGGAGGACAGTGGTAGAGCGGCTTTGTTGGGCACCTGGCCTCCAGCCAGGGTCAACCTATCACACCTGGAAAGTCCAAGTATATCAAATACTGCATACAGCAAGCTCCTTTCATGCTTTGTAGAAGAGAACAGAAAACTACAGCAAGATTGAGCTAATCCCCTTGCAGAACCCTTTTGTTTCTTCAAATAGAGTCCATCTCTGCCCTCGTAGAAAGGAAAATCTGTGGTAAAGGGACCTTACTTCAGCCTAAACCTAGGAATCAAATATCTGGGTATGGTGTATTTCTCTGGTAATTTAGAGAAGGACATCATTCTGCTTAATAACCAAGTAAAATAAGAATGTTCTGGATGGGTAGTCATCTCTTGAATTGTAAAACCTTACTTGTTTGTCTCAGACAATACCAGTTCCTAAGGTTAATAATAGTAACAACCCTAAGATAGCTGTATTAAAGATGGACACTAGCTGGTGAGCACATCCAATTTGGACTAGAGACCCAGCAGATTTCAGGGAGTTTGGCAGTCCTGCAGATCTGTGGAGTTGTGCAGCTGTTTCTGTGCACCATGCTGGCTCCTGCCGATGAAGCTGTGAAGGAGGACATTAGACCCCCCTTAGCTTCATTAGTAAATCTACACTCCTTCTGAAATGCATTGTTTAGGAATTGACTTCATAATTTGAAACCACAAACAAATCCAAACTCTTTCAAAGCATTCCTTTTTGCACCATTCAACACAAAAGGAACCCTTACCAAACAAAGCTCAAGAACTCTATTATGGGACAGCAATTCTATACACCTGTAAAAATCTCCAGTGAACTTCATCAAGCTTCACATGCTCACTGAATCTCACTGTATTGCATTCAGATTGAGACAAAAGAAAATGAACAGAATCCATTCTTTCACCAGCTCTCTCTCATCCATCGCCCCCCCGCCACTGACTCTGTGCACTCTGTCATTGTCCATCCTTATCACCTTGCATGTGGACTGATGGAGTGTTTCTACAGTTGCCTCCCAGTACATTACTAATCTAGGAGGG
This sequence comes from Cariama cristata, assembly GCF_000690535.1. NCBI lineage: Eukaryota > Metazoa > Chordata > Aves > Cariamiformes > Cariamidae > Cariama > Cariama cristata. The sequence goes on from NW_009595779.1 coordinate 3,698, forward strand.
GAACCATCAAATGCAATGTCCCTCATGTCAAGTGATTGATAGTGGCATTTATTTACCATATTATCGAGCACTTTTTGATATTCTGCAATTTGAGTTTCTGTGCGTTTTTTAATGTCCTCCATTCTGATTTATTAATTAATACTTGTGTTTATTCTCCTTGATGTGTGTCTTCTGCAGAGGAAAATAAAAAATAATGGTGATTTTAAGGGTTTCAGTGAGTTTTGAGGAGGGCTAATGTTAGATATAGAATATCAGAGAGACTTTCTCTGAAGACTTTCAGACTTACCCCATTTATGTCCCATTCACCATACACAGATGCTGCCCAAGTACAGCCTCTTTTCTATACCAAATGTGATGGAAATGAAGTTTGCCTGCCTTGGAATGCACTGTGATGTAAAAGCCAGCATACAGCTGATAAAGCAGATAAGGTGGTCTGTGAAAATCTGTTTGTGCGAAGCAGCTATCCATACCACATCTGCAGGAATTGGTATTTCCAGGGAGTCCTGCAATCAGGTAAGTGATTTTGTGTAGAAGCGCATTGTAAAACTTGTCCTTGGCACAAGGCAGCATGAGACCTAATTTTTAAAAAATTCAATTCACAGTGTATTGTGCCCCCCTTATCTTTCACAATCTGTTTTTTGCCCTTTTGTGAATAAAACAAGAAAATATTCATGGCATTACTCATGTCCAAACATAACACCGTTTACTCATCACTAACAGGTTCTACTTCTTTTTTTGTCGGATAATTTCTGCTAATAATTTGTGATAAACAATCCTTTTGTACTAAAAATATTACCAGGGAAACTATCAGCTGCTAAAACCCACATTATTCTTTGGTAGGAAGCAAATGTCTATAACTACTTATTTTTGACTGGGACATGGTTGGGATTTTTTTTTTTTGCTTCTGGAAGCAAAAATTTGTCATGTCTCATGTTCGACTATTTTCCATAAACCCATCTTTTTTAATATAAAATCTTACAGTTTAGGAAACTCTAGAACTCTCTTCTATTTACACATTTCCAAATGCTGTCTTTAAAGTGAAGTGTTTCTGGAACATTCAGGTTGACTTTTCCCAAAAGAAGCAACACTTAGCTCTGTTAGTATGATAATTGGACAGAGCTAGCAATGGGTACAGGGATTTAAAAAATGGATTCACAATGTTAAGGTTAGCTTCTGACAAGTACAGAATAACCTTTATGGAAGGATCAACTTGTGAATGTATAGAGTGATTTGTAAGAAAGCAATCAAAATGTAATATTAAAATATTCGCTGGAGATCAAATTCTTTCTGAAATATATCTGCTTTAACTCAAGGAACATCATTCTGATACTCTAGATCCTTAGACTGAGACCCTCCTTGCATTGAAGTTAACAAAAAAAAATTGCAACTGGCATCAACAGAAAGCAAAAATTCCTGTTTCCATCAGTGCGAAGACCCCAAAGGTCAAGTTGTTCACGCATCAGAAAAAAACAAACATTAATTGTATAGAATCTAAGATTCTGTCAACATGAATGTTTCAGACTTGATTTCTCACTGGACATGTAGTTCATAGCTTATATTAAAGCTATAAAACCATATTGACATCAAAGAGCTGAAGATCTGGCTCAGAGAATCAAGTCTGTGAGTGTTGAAGTGATAGGTCTGCCCCAGTAAACCATAGTTACCCGAGAAACAAGAAGCGTTTGCAGCTCTCCGTTGACAAGCATTCACAAAAGTAGATCTGCTTGGCAAGAAAGCTATTGGCCCAAACTGTACCAAAGTGTGAACCAGACTGAATAGACACCCTACCAAAAGAGACTTTCCATCAAAGATGAATAACGTGCTGGGCTCTCCGATTTCAAATTACTTCCATAAACTGCACTGTGAGCAGAGGAGAGCTCCACTGGGGAAGATGATGACATACTCTTCTCAGCGGTGTCCAGCCCGCCCCAAATTCAAGCCACAGATCTGCTGATGTGCTACCCCTGTGTGAGATGTCCTCCTGCCTCTCTTGCCATTGGGACCTGCTCTCCTAAGCGAGTGCTGTGGCAAACATGACCCTGGCTTCATGTAGTGTAGTGCAGCTGATCTGGAGCAGGGGTTGAGCCAGCTGCTTTGGCATCCATGTGGGAGATCTGGCCACCATGTAGGACATTCACTATTCTGCAGTGGACCTCTCACTTTACTTTTTTTTAATGTATTGAATACCACTCTGTTGCCAGCCCATTTCCTCTGGAAAGGTTCAGCGGTTGGAAATCCTCAGCCTGGGGAGAAATGCTCTGGCTAGGTCAGCCACACAGTCATAGGCGTTGTACCATTTCTGTCTTTTGTCCCTGGCTCACGTGGCTCTGTTCACTCTGTTTTCCAAGATCCACGGGCACGTGTGCTCATGAATTGTGAGACAGTCTTGGACAATGCCAAAATACCTTTGAGATTTGGTTTGCACGGCCAAGTGCAGTCACATCAAAGTACTCTAGAGGATCTATACCTTTCTATTTTAGAGCCTTGCTTGTGACAAACAAAAATAACCCTTCCTTTCCTCTTTCTGTCATCTGCGAGCAGCACAGGACAGAATCTATGTCCACTTACGTGCAGGTACAGCAGCTTGAAACAGAGCTGCAGTGTCCTCTGGAGCAGAGCAAGTATCGCTGGGATGTTTAACGGATTTAACAGATTCCCTGTTAATGTTACAGGTTTGCATTGGGAAGTAACCTGGTTTATGCTGAGATTTTGCAAATCGCACTGCAACAGTGTATTTTTAGTAACCACCTGCAAATTGATAGTGATGATAATTTTGGTAAACAGGAATTTTTAGTCTAAAAGACAATTGCCAAATGATTGAAAAAACTTGAAATTCTACCCACCCAACCTGTAAACCTGAGAGTTCTGCTATTGACCACATTGTGAAAAATAATTTATTCTTGGTTTCTTGAGGCTAAGGGAGAAGTAAGGAAATATTTATTTTTTTTCTCTAAAGAACAGTATCTTACCAGATAATTTACACTTTTGCCTCAAAGTAAGTCTCATAAAAATACCTGTATGATGAAAGGAGCAGGTATCCATAGTGACCAGCAATTTACCATCTCTTGTTCTCAGTTCTCACTTCAAAGAAAGTAAAATAATGACTCACTACTTTGCCTAATGGCTAGTTTTTTAACAAAACAAGATAAACTGCAAAATGTCAGAACTGAGTTATAACATAGTTGCTAAAAGTATTAGCTAAAGTCATCTCTGGCAAACCACCATCTTCAATGGAATCACCTTATTGCTAACATTACTTCATTCTAAATAAAAACAAGATACTGTAAGATATTACATAGAGAGAGGTAATTTCCCTGTGTGTCTTTATTTGAAACCAGTTGACTGAATCTTAGAATCAGCACAGGATCAAGAACTATCTACATGAACATCTGCATTTTCCTTCCTTTTGCTGCAGAGGTGGTTGCAAATTCAGCTGATGGCAGAGCTGAATTCTTTCAAGTTCATATTGTCATCCTATTGAAATTATATTTGTGTAAAGGTATTTTACAGTTCTGATTTTCTTCGTGTGAGAACCACAATTCTCATTTTCTTACTATAATTTGCATTTTTAACTCTCACACACAGTTTTAAAAGACAGAGATGTTCAGCAGCTGAAACTTGGATGGCTTTCCTCCCTGTTGTACTAACATGCACAGAGACCTCCTCAGGTATGATTACTAAAATAAAAGGAGGAATAAGGAAAACCCTTTTTCACTGAAGAAATGTAAACCCTGGAAGAAATTGCTAAGGTTTGAAAGAGCTTGCCACTCAAACCTTTGTACAAACACCGAAGCCTTCTGAATTACATATCATGGTTAGATTGCAATAGATTCATGCCTTACTCTGTGTCCTGAACTTTGAGGAAAGAATCATCTCAACAGGATATACTGAGTGGATTTGTAGGAGTTCTTCACTTGCCTGCCTCTCCTACTAAAAAGGCTAGTCCTCTAGTTTCGAGCTACAAACTCCAGCTAGAACCACTTCCCAGTGGCTAATGGCCATAGTTGAAGACAGGTTACCAGGCTGAAAGGACCTCTGGCCTGAGCCAAACCCAGCTGCTCTTGCACTCATTTATCCTTAAATATTCAGCTATGTAAATCAACATAGCTTCAGCAAATCAGTGGAGATGAGTTATTCTGCAGAAATATATAACTATATTCATAAGTTGTTCATTAATCGTAGATTAATATCTAACTACTAGTTCATAGCACTAAGGTCTAAAAGAGTCAATGGTAGTTGCGAAGTTTATGTGCTTTCAAGGTAAAGAGACTTTCTACCTTTTACATTTCCTCTCTCAATATGTATAAAGATGACCCTTGGACCTCTGATGTGCTGTTACAGTCAAGAGATGTAAAGTCTGCAGGAGGTTTGCTGTGCTTGGCGTGTGCTAAACTGGACATGGAAAAAGAGAAGGTTGGGTGAGGACAGAAAGGTGTTGCTTTAACAACTGGAAAAAAACATTTGGTTTTAAAAGATACAAAGGGCTTTCATGATATTTAAAGTATTTTATTAGCTTCCTGTCATCTGTAACATATTGTATTTCTGCTCTGTACCCACAGTATTGGCTTGAATCTCTGTGATTGTCTTACCCTTACTTGAAGGAGCAAATTTTAATATAGTTCTTTGTATAAATTACTGTGTAGTCTTAACTCCTGCATAGAACTGAGAATAAGACATAGCTTAGAATTTGAGTAAAGTATTTTATATCACAACTTTGAAGAATTCTAAAAAAGAGAACTTAGAACAAGGCATTTTATTATTATTATTCTCACTAAAACAAGAGACCAGTGTTGACAGCAGTTGATGAGAATTTGTCACTTTTGTGTTAGTGGATGTAGAGAAAATACAGATATGGGATATATCTTTTGGTATTCTACTCTTCCAGCATTATAGAAGATGCTACAGTGGAATAGAACAGCTGTCAATAGCAATTAAAATGGCCTTTTGTTTGATTTATTGATGTAGGATTTAAAGAAACTTTTCTGTAAGACTGAAAATGAAAAAGTGAGGAACAAATACTGCCGCTCTTGACAGAGTCTAGAGGTAGGATGGTGTGTTTGAGTGTTATTAGTCTTGCAGTCCGACCACTTCAATTTAATCATTCTTCTAAGTACAAAAGGCCCCGGTGAGCATTTTGCACTGGCGAGCAAAGATTGTTAAGTCTGTGCTGTCTGGCTAGCGACTCTGAATTCAATATCTGCTTTTAGATAAATGGGGCTAATAGAACTCAACAAATTTGTCACCACACATAGACATAGGTTTCTAGCAAGCTCTACCTGGTAAATATAGCCCTTTCAAATTTCTTTTCAAGCAAAATGAATGCTTTTCAAATCTCCAAAACCGATATAAAAAGGTAGGGTATGGATCTGCAGACACCAGCCTTTTAGCACACGATCTCCCTGTATGCACTTAGCTTACTTTTCTTCTGCCTTTTGTTATGGGATACTTCAGCCTGGTTTTGATTACAAGTAATTTACTTCCCTACTCATTCCATCTGTGCAGCAAATGAATGGTCCTCTTAAGCTTTTCATTTTCTCTACAGCAAACTATTTGGCAGATATTCTCATTTTCTCTCAAAAACTCTCAAATATCTTCTCTTCATGGAGAAGATGTGATGCTGGAGGTGCCCAGATAGGCAGCCTAGTAATAATGTTTCTTCAGATTGTCAACTTTTTCCTCTCAAAGTGATACTCTCTAGTATCATTAGAAATTATTTTCCAAAAAAACCCTTTGTCACAATTGTGTATCCTGGGCATTACTTACAGTTGGGTTTTACTCAATGTAAGTGAAAAGCAAGGGAAGTAATGCTTTGCTTGAGTGCTTTTTGTAGTGCCCATAGCTGTTTCACAGGCTGTAAATTGTCAATGCCATTATGGAGCCACACGGGAAACTAAACCCTTCTTACCTACCATATGCCCTCAGACATCAATTGCTTGGCAAAAAATAGTGGATAGCAAATAGTTAAAATGGAAAACTAGAGAACAAAGAGGAGTTTAAAAGTCAACTACACAAACTGCTCTATGGATAAAAACGAAGGCTGTCTTCTCCTTTCAGGCTATTGTGTTGTGATGGTGACTAAAGCCAAGGGGCCTTTGTCAAGGTGTCAATACTTTGGTTTGGTTTGCTCTTTTCCAGACATGTAATATGGCCAGAGTCCAAACAGCAGCACCCAGGGACTGGGTCACTAGAGGAAATTTATCTTCCACATGCTCCCCTCCACACTGATGTATTGGCTTGTCTTTTGAGAGATGTTGGAGCTGGCTCCAGGCTGCTTTGGTTGACATTTTAAACAGGTTACTCATCCTTCCTTTCCCTCCTCATGGTCTCAGAGGGAAATCAAAATCCTGCAACGTGTAGGCCATAACAAAGTCACTGGAAGACTTTTCCCCAAAGCATGTTGATGATGGGAAAAAAAAAATAAATAGCCTTTTATCTGGGAGGATGGGGAGAGTATTGGCATGCCTATAGTGAATGAATGGCATATTTTTGTCCTCAGGCATCAAAACCAGAGTAAGACAGCGACTCATTTTTAGAACAGCAGCTTGTCAGACCTAGCCTTCCTATTGTTGAAACAAAATAGTTTTGTTATCTGATTAAGTCCAAAAAGTTAAAAATGCTTGCCAGAAAGGTATATTAGTTTATCATACTAAATGTCAGAGCTTTAGTAGCGTGGAAATATGTCTCTTTCTTTAATCAAGGAGGTGAACTTGACACTGGAGAATAGCTCTGAGCCCTGGGGGAAGGCCAGTAGCAAGTGCATGCTAGGAGGAAGATGCTGTATTTTTCCTTCATCTTCAACATATTAATTGCTGGAGTGTTTTGTCTGTAGAGCATCATATCTGTAGCTTGGCGAGAGTAGTACCCTGGTGCTTGTACAGGAGTAGAAAAGATTGGAGGTCTGGACTTTCTACAAAAACTTATCTTAACTCATATTGACTGCAGCTGGAGTCAGTAAGTCTGGTTGCCTTGGTAGGACTTGTAACCAACTGGGTGTTGGGAGGCCTCGTACATTAGAACCAGTCAACACCCTTTACAGGTGCTCTTTTTAAGCTGGAATGTTTCACTGGCATCTTTCTGGAGATCCTGAATTCTCAGCTATCTCACCAAGTACCCATCACCAGAGCAGGCTTTCCTCTGAATGTTAACAGTGCTGTTCTCTAGGGATCACCTGGTTTTCTGTATCTAAACTTTTCAGGATAAAGTAACTGCCTTTTTTTCAGCTGTGGCATGAATATAGCATCATTATTTACTATAATGATCCATATTAATCTATTGCTACGTTTATATGTCTTTCTATTCTATTTATCTTTCAGTTGTCAACCTTTATAATTACGTTTTGTTTTTTTTTTGTATCAAAAATGATGTTTAAAGGGACTTCCTGTGAAATAAAACACCTCAGCGTGACTGGGGCTTTCACAGACATTCTCAGACATTGGCTTTGGCGTGGAACAATTAGTATAAACAGATTTTTCAATATGACTTGCAGGAACAGGTTGTTCTGTGTGGTTTGAGGGGAAAAAAAAAATCTCTAAATAGAAGCCAAAGTAGTTCACAGGTTGAAATTTAAGCTTCTGGTGAAAAGTCTCACCGAGTGCAGTGCTGAGATCTGTTGCACTCTCAGCTGCTGTGGAAGGGACGGTGAAGCTCTTGTCTTGGCACTCAGAGTGCAGACCCCAAACCGCCACTGCAGAAAGGCAAAATGGATGTGAAAAAGTGAAGAAGTCGGCTAACCGTTAAATTCCAAAGGAAATATTTTCCTTATTAGCAATATGGCTCTTTTTGTTTTGTTGCCTACTGTTTTTATTGATCAGTTACTGAATTTCTTGAGGCCTGCATGCTGACTGAAAAAGACTTTTAAAAATTTATTCAGCTCTTTTGCTGTTGCTTGAAATGTTCAAGTCACACAACTTCTGGTAAACAATTTTTTTCTTGGAACTGGTGAGATGATGGAGAAAAGTTTCCTAAAGCCATTCAATAATTTTATGACTTAAAAGGGGAGAGACATGTATGTGTTATTAAATAATTATAAAGTGACTACTTTGTCTTGATCTTCATACCTTTTTCCACACACTTTGGATATCAAAATGTCTCTATAAGTTGCATTGCAAGACATACCCATCCTGACTTCTCTCTGTGCAGTGCAATGGACAGGCAGAGGAACAAACAGTTTATCTCTTCAGCTGAAAATACACACAGTCCCATATGAACATAAAAGAAGCAGAGGTATTATCTCGCAAGAGGCAATCCCTCCAGAAATGTCTTTTAACTCTACAGTTGTTCTTCACAATTTGGCCTCACACTTGTTGTGGTTGAGCAGAATACCTCCTTTATGGAGTTAGGTGGTAGGACTTGACTCTGAAAGGACACAGAAATTTACATTAGTCTGTAGTAACACCAAAAAAATCCTAAGTGATTGGTTCATCAGCTTTTGAGAGAGCTGTGTAGAAGTGGAGAAACCAATTTTACTCATTCACCAAAATGAAACAAACTGAACCCCAGATTTAATGAAACATATATAATTTTTTACATTACTTCGTTATCTAAAACTGTTTAAAGAACTTTAGAAATCTCCCTCCAATTCTCTCCAGAATCTGGACCTATCCAACCGAAGGCCATACTGAGTCTTTCTTCAGTGTCTCAGCCCAGCGTGAGCACATAAAATTAATCCTGCCCTGCTCTCATCCTCGGTGCCTGTGTCTGCAAGGAGTTTGTCGATACTTTCAGGCAGATGTCTCAGGTTGCAGCTATGACTTCTGATGCTTACACAGGTGGCGAGCAAATAAGATAACTTTGGAGAAATTGCAGCATAGTTAATGTATCTGAATTCTTAAATAAATCCACAGTCATCTCTTCCAACAAAGGAACATGCTCTTAAGCAATGCTGCCTTTTCTTTGAGGCTGGAGGATGCAGGGGAGAAAATAGTGCCTGAGTCATAAGTACAGTGTTTGTGACAAATCTTGAATAGCCCTAGAGGTTAAAATACTGAATTTAGTGTGAAGTCTTAGATTCTTTAAGGTGTTTTTTTCTTTCCTGTGGGCTTTTTGGTTTTGCTTTCATAGGGTCTGCAAGGTTTTCCCTATAGAATCATAAATTTCATGTGTCTTGTAGACATGCTTTATTTGCAAGAACGTTTGCTGGTTAATGACCTTGTTGCTAAATGATATTAATATTTTAAAACTGTGTCCTTGCTTGCTAGTGCTGCTTTGGAGACTTTCCTAACCTTTTTGGTGATGAAGTGACGTAAACCACTTCACTTTCCATCATTCTTAAATTGGTATTTTAAGACTGAGGGTGATAAGAAGTAGGAAGTTATAGTTTTGATTTTGCAATCCTTGTGCAGAAGTTTTTTCCACTTCTGTAGTGATTTGCTCCATCATTTTAGATGTTCTTATACAAAGTCCTCCAGCTGCACTGACAAGGTTTCTGACAAGGTTAGGAAAAATGTGATCCTTTTATCAATACAAAAGCTCTTCAGATTTCTCAGCCTGTCTCAGCAATCAGACGCCTGCTCAGAAATGCTGCTGCTACTGTATGCAAGAAAGGTTTTTGCTTATAAAAGGGACTCCAAAATACATACTCCTCAAATGTCCAAGTGATGCATAAGGATTAAGAAGCCCATTTCCATTAGAGCTTTGTGCTGTATTTAGATGACAATCCCTATAACATTTTCCATCCTTTTGAAATGCCATGCCAGACAACCACTTCAATAATTTGCCATTTCCTCTTTCTTCATGATGGAAAAAATCCACCGAGCAGGACTGTTCCATTTCCCATATGTCTTCAATGCCTCAGAAATGAAACCACTAGAGTAGCTGCTGAGTAAGCTCGTCACTCACATAAAGCCCTCTATATAGAAACTTATACGGGACTAAAGACCCAGTGTCCCTTCTAAATGTAATGTTCAGCTTCAAACTCCTGAAGAGATTTTCTTTTGCAAAACTGTGGCTAGTTTTCGCTTTCTCTTTCCATCACACTGCCAGTCAAGAGATTTGTATGCTCTGAGGCCAAATAACAGTCAATGGCTCATTAGCGTTGGTTTAATCAAGCTCCAATTCACAAGAAGACAATAGCTATTGCCTATTCAAACCCAACATATTGTCAGGTAGGAAAGGGTGAATTATGTAGATAATAAATATAGTAATCACTGAACCTGAAGGCATAGTGTTGCTTTTATAGGTAGATAATTCAAAAAGAAATTAAGCTCAAGGGGAGAATCTTTTCACAGGGTACATCGGAATAGATGATATCTGGGAAGCTTTTTACTACAATGGCTCAGTGAAATCTAGTTTCTTGATTTCACAGTGTAGCTCTGAGCAATAGCTCAGATCGGTTCCTGCCTCAAAGGTTCTGTACCCCTCCTGATACTACTGAATATTAGAAGAAATTTCTGACATAAATGTAGTGTTTCCCAAAGGCAAAAAATTTCTGTAAAATACCATTGTTCAAAAACCAGACAGTACCTTAGTTTTCTTTTCTTATACAACTCACAATAAGTTAATATGTCCCAGGGAATGTAATTTTGCAATACTGTAGGCAACAATAAAATCCCAAGATGTAATGTTCAGTGTAATAACTGATCTTAGGAAATGGTTTCTTAGCTGCCTGCTAAAAACTTTTACTTCATTTCTCCTAAAAAATCTCTGCTTTCAAAGGACAACAAAAAAACCACACACGCCCAACAACTAAACAAACAAAACCTCCAGAAAAACCCAGCTTTGTCTTGCTTGTGGGTCTTTTTTCTTTTTCAACTTGATCCTGCTCAGTGATGGCCTGAACTGTAACTGGCATTTTTTCCTCAGAAATGTTTTTTTTCAAACTTTTTCTGGAAGGAGATAGAAGGATGTAGGTCGGTTAACTTTTCAGTCAATTTGTAACAATTTTCAGAGGGAATATTGACACAGTGCAAAACTTAATTTTCTGGAGTTTTGGAAATAGTATTTTCACATATATTAGCTCCTCACTCTACATGTCCTTCCTTTCTCTGCTGTAATAAAGTGAACAATGGTACCTAACCGGTTAGTCTGCATGTTACAGAGACGCATGTGAACCTCTGATGCCTATTTGACAGGAGCAATGAGCAATAACAGTTACAACTGAAGTCAACAAGAACTGTACTATAGACCACCAAGTAGCTACATGAGGAGCAGTACTACGGAAATGTTAGTTCTGAGTTGTCATCAATTGGCCTCACAAGTTATGGGAGTTTTTGTGGCTTTTAGTAGGTACCACTGTACTTCTTCATCTTTCCTGATTTCAGCTAACCATTTTTGAATTTGTATGATCTCATTGCATAGAGCCATTCGAATGTACATCATATATTGGACTTAATGACTCTCTGACTCCGTGGGAGCAACTTGGGATAATGTCTGCCTTTTTTCACACGTTGATACTACTGACTTGTGGTTGGAGATCATCTGCCATATCCAGGTCATTCTTTCTCAGTTACCTCAAACTGGTGGGCATCTATAGCAGCAACAAAAATGCAATTAAGCGTCAAGTGCCCTTTATTTTCCTACAGAATAGTTCTGCTTTCTTCTGTATTGACAGTGCTCCTAGCATAGCATTGCCAGCAAATATTATTGACATCAAATAACCTGGCGCATGTTTTGTACAAAAAATATAGATGAAAATACTAAGATCCATTCCAACTCCCACCCCTCAAGAGTTCTGGTAGAGAAGTCTTTTCAGGCGAACATTTCCCCTTTCAGTGTTGTCTTCCATTCCACCAAATAATCCATTTTTCATCACCAGCCACTGTCAATCCATACCTTTGCTGGTTGCCTACATATTTTACATTTCTTTCACATATCATCATCCTTTTTCTTTGTGAAATCTGTTCTTGCATGCAAAGTATGGGTTTTCCTTCAGAAAACAAATAAAATAAACATTTTTCCATTGAAAAGAAGGACATGGTTTTCCAACTGGCTCCTGTTCTTACTATTAAGTCACTGCACCTTGTTGGAACTCTGAAAATGCACATCGCCCTTTGAAAAAGCTTAAATGAGATAAGTCTTGTATCCATTTTGGTACAAAAGGGAAATATTACTGTTTAATTTTTTAACATGTATTTCTTTTGATTAGTTAACCTATACAAAAGATTTTGAGCTAGTAGACATTCTATCTCTGTTCCTTGAAAAGCTAAAATCTTGAGTAAGTACTGGAAAACTTAAATTGTGACACAAGTAAATATTGACAGAGGAAAAATTGCTTGTGAAACAGTGGCATAACACTGCAATCAACAGAAAACTGGAGAGGTGAGTAAGTGACCTGCTTGATGGGAGACAAAATGTTCAGAAATTATGATGAGAAGATTCATCTGTTCATAGATGAACTGTCCTCTCAATATCTGAATAATTCTGAAAGGACAAAATTTATTTTATACTTCTGAGCACTGAATCAAGGCTAAAGGTTTGAGTTTAAAGGATGAGCAACGTAGTTAGATTAAACCTGAAGGAAATAATTTTCAGATACAGCTGTGTGGGAGATATAGATGTCTACAAGACAGAGGAGAGAGATGTTGCAGTTTGTCATTCTTAGATGCAATAATGTGTTCAAATATTTTATCCTAATTGTATTTTTATGCTTGCTACTGTAGATCACTTTTAAAGGCACTATTTATAATATTTCAGTCTAGCATAGCTTTCTTTTCCTAAGCAAAGTTGAAAAGGCATGAAAAAAAGCTGTGATATTCTTTAATATTTGTTGAATAAAATGCCAGAAGGAAGATTTAATATTTTTCCACGTGTCTGCTTTGAAATGTAAATTCATTTCTGTAGACAGTGATTTCCAGAGGAATCAAGAAGCTTGATTAAAGACTACACAGTCAGGTTGGCTACCGATAATATCAGATATGAAAAAACCACATCATAGGATAAATTACATGATTTGAAGTTTTAACTGGCAAGTCTGTGCCAGTTTCTCTCTGACTACGTGATATCAGAACTCCTTGAATCTGTTTCTGTAACCCCGGGTATGTTCCTAATGTCTTAGGTCAGCTGTAGTTTTTAACTTTAACCCGCATCTCTTCTGACAATCTGACTCTCTGTTGCATATATAATTTTTTTTTTTTTTTTGTCTTCTAAAACTGTTGTGAAGCTCTTACATTTCTGTTGCAGCTATGGCACACTAAAATGATCCTATATTCATCTTGAACTTACTTATAAACATGAATCAAGCTCCTGAACGTACTTGATCCCAAATACTGATCATTTGGACATTTTTGTGGGTGAGGTGGCATCTACGACAACAGCTGTCAATTTGAAAGCTGAATTTCGGCACTGTGTTTTGAAGCAAGCTTACAGAAATCTTTTTTTTGTATGTGGTATTTCTGTAAGACATCATCTAGGACACAATTCTCTTGGCAAGTCCTAACACCTCCAGCTTCTCTGATTTTTAAAGGCAAGTAAACTGTTCTTGAGCTTCCTTCCTTAAAGTCTACTCTTTAGCTTCACTTTTTTGTGCTGATGGTACAAGTTGACAGGGTTGACAAACTTGTCAGGTTATTGGTATGGGATCTGCAAGGATGACTTTGGAGCTTATAAAAATATGCCTTCCTTGCAGAGTGTAGTGCAGGCACATGCCTCTGCTGAGGAGCCTGGTCATTATAGCTTTTTGAATAAAGACTAGGTAACAGGGTCTGAGGAGCGTGTAGAGGGAGAAAGGGAAGGATGGCGTTTTCCCTCCCCTCATACAACAGATAATGGCCTTTATAAATAAGGAAACAATAGTTGAGGCCAGGGCTACCATCCAGCCATCCAGCCTGAATTGTATTATTTGGAGAAGTATTCTGCAAGATGGATGGGATTTCTTCATCAGAGTGTTTTTCACTTCAAGCGGAAAGCTGTGACATGAGTGTACTCATATCAGGTCATACATATCTAATTTTTGCTTCCTTGAATAATGCAGAGTTATTGGGATACCTGTTTGTGAAGGCTAATTACCTCTGTTGTGTTCTGCTGCCTTGGTAGCATGGTTGTTCCTTAGATACTGACTCACTAGAAATGATTTGTCTGGAAATTCAATTCGACTTTGGCCTACAGCTTAGGAAAAAAAATGCAGCATTCATTAAGTTTACTAACGATGAAGTTTTGATTTTGTGAATTTCTCAATACCTGTCTTATTAGATGGAAGCGTCATTTCTCTTGTGCAGAAAGCACCACACTTGATATCATCTTGTAGGTAATTTCAGCCTACAGGCTTACTGCTTCCCTGATTCAAATACCATCGTCTCAGACAGATGAGATTTATTACTCTGTGAGGTTTTTCTCAGGAAACAGGGATAAAAAAATAATTTATCATGCTGCCTTTCAGTGATGCCTTTTAGAACTGTTGTTAAATTTCAGCTTTCTCTCTGTGCATGGTGAATCCTAGCATATTTTCTCAAAATTCTATCTGTGGGGTATAAGGAGTGGCTTTTTCATTTGATTTTTCTGTCTTCTATTTTTCTTTGTAAGTGATCAAACATCCTGCAATATTTGATGGCTTTTTTTATTGCTCTTAATGTGAATACTTCAACAAATAAAATGGTTATTGTCTTTTATAACACTTCATGTGGCAGCTTTTAACTCCAATTAGGCATATCAACTCAAAAGAACAAAGATTTCATAAGTTTGAAGTATACAGTATAAATACCATCCATTCTATTTAGAATATAATTACAGACATATACACCACCATAAGACCTGAAGCCTTATTAAACTTGTGTTGTATCTTCAATTGTTTAGATTTTAATATTTGGACTGTCAACTAAATTCTTTTGATTACTTTGCTTAAAATATTATTCCTAGCTATTGTGAGTGTTAAAGTAATAAAACCTGACTGTTGGTTAGCAACCATTATTGTGCAGTCCAGGCTAACAGAGTATCAGTAGCAGAATCTGACACAAAGATTAAATCTGCTTCAGGACTCCAAGATGGAAATCTGATGCATTTTCTAAAGTAACGGAGTTTCAGATGTAGCCACAGCAACACTAGCTGTATTTATATACATGAATATGCAGTTAAATGCAGAGGTAAAAAATAATCATAGCTTTGTCTACAAAAAAGTGGGGTATAAATTTGACCATTCCAATTTTTAAGAGAGATTTGGGGTTCATGAAATATTAGAATAGAATAGAACAGAATACACTAGACTATTTCAGTTGGAAGGCACGTACACTGACCATCTAGTCCAACTGCCTGACCACTCCAGGGCTGACCAAAAGTTAAAGCATGTTGTTAAGGGCATCGTCCAAATGCCTCTGAAACACTGATGGGCTTGGGGCATCAACCACCTCTCCAGGAAGCCTCTTCCACTGTTTGACCACCCTCTCGGTAAAGAAATGCTTCCTGATGTCCAGTCTGAACCTCCCCTGGCGCAGCTTTGAACCATTCCCACACACCCTACCCCTGGGTACCAGGGAGAAGAGCTCAGCACCTTCCTCTCCTCAGGGAGCTGTAGAGAGCAATCTGGTCGCTCCTCATTGTTTGTGCTGGGGTTTTTATTCTGAGTCTTCAGGTTTTTCTTCATGCATGGTTACAGCTATAGATACAGGATTAACATTCTGAAGCATCAAAATAGCATTCCTCCAGAACAGTCCCCTCCAGAATATTCCCCTCCAACACTTCTGAAGAGATTTTCTGAGCGTGGAAACTGCTTTTTTATTTATTTGTGTACATGTTGCTGGTTACTGTTCTGTTTTGCTTTCTGAGTCTTTTTGCTTTTGGATAAATAACCTTTACCGTGCTTTAGAGTTTCAAGTTTAGCCAGCAACACTTTTGACAGTGGAGGTAGGAGTCTTGCCAGTGAGACAGTTCTGCAGCTAATTTTCATCTTGTTTTTAGTGGTTGAGGGTCTGAAAATTATTTTCATGGGTTCATGAAATCAAGCAGTGAAATGATTGCTTTTCTTTCTTGATTGGTTTTATTTTCCTGTACTGTAATTTGTAGTAAAAGAAAACAAATGAAGAATTTCAACCTCACAGGCAAAAAATTTGCTTTCTCCCAGAGCAGCCTAGACTTGGGAAAAGCAAAAAATTCCACAAGACTTAAGCCTGCCTGGCTGCAACCTGTGTCGTAAGAAAATGACGGGAATCCTTGAATAAGTTGGAGTGACTCACTTTACCAGATCCTCAACCAACGCTTTATGATCTAAAACCTTCCTCTCCCTAGGGAGAGATTCTGAATTCTGTTTGCCTTCTTTCATGTCCTTCTTTCTTGCAGTGTGGCAGCTTTCCAGCGTGCCACCGAGCACGGGAGGGCTGGATGACAGGCATTTGTGGGGTGCAGTTCTCCCGTTCGCTGAGCTGTCGCAGCAGTAAGGATGCTGCCGGTGGTACTCTAAGCCCGCTTGTCATCATGACAATGTGATTAGGAGAGGACAATTTGCTGGAAGAAACAATTTCAATCAGCTTGATGATCTCTAGCATACTTGAAAAGTAAAACAACTTTGCAATGAAATCCAAGTAAGCAGTATGGGCTTCCTGGGGAAGATTTGCAAGAAATTCGGGTATGATTTATGGAACTGCAGACAGAAGCTGTACCTGCTACCCTTTCCTATTTCCCTGCAATGATTTGAGAGCATGGATTAGAACCCAAGTTCCTCCCTTTCTTCCTTATTTTAGGTTATTGCCTGATGGAAAATCTGAGTGCCCCTACTCTGACCTGAGAGGGATTTCAGACCCTCCTCTCTGAGTCCAGTTCTGCATCTCAGACCTCAGTTCAGAGGGTGTCTGGAACCAATGCCTTTGCCAGAACAAATTTGTTATGGAGCAGCATACAAATAAATAAACATTTAACTGAATATTGGACAAAAGAGACATTTCAGTATTTCTGAGATATTTCTGTAAAAGATACTTTAATATGGTGCTCTGACTTTAAAAGTATTTGTAGGAGCTGGAAAAAAATTGCTGCTGTTCTGATCTGGGCGTCTAACTTTTCTGCTCCTGCAGGATTTCGTTCCCTGAAATGTCAGAAGTATGTGTTCAAACGTGGACATTATGAGCACCCAGACTGTGCGAAATATAGCTAGGAGTTGGGTGGGAGATCCTTACCTTCACCTGCAAATGTGTGATTTTATGTGACCTCAGCCTTCTTATATCACTAAAAAGGCAGTAACAAAACTCACAAGTCTGGCCATGCCTCTGTGTAAGGATTCCCATTTCACTAGAGCTTAGGAAAGGGGAGGGCTGCCTCAAAGTCCTCTGAATGTGACAAATTCAGGAGTAAATAGAAACAAGATGGTCTGTAACGTTAATTCAGCTGTATCTGCTGGTGTTCCTTCTGTTTTTGTTGTTTGGGCTTTAGTAGATGGCTCTGCAGAACAGAAACAGGCACACAGAGTGTTTACCCTTTTACTTCCAATACTGCTCATCCGAAGCAGAGAGACAGGATTTTTGCTCATAGGATATTTGTATCTTTAAGATCAGCAACAGGTAGAGATTTTTAAACCCTTTGTATTAAAAAAGACAACCAGGTCTTCTGTGTTTTGGCCAGTGACATATTAATTCACAGCTATGATAGTCCATGAATGGAGTGTACCACTATATTGACATTAATATAATTTTAGACTATTTTGTTCTTTTTATTTTCTATTTGACTTTAGGAAGGTGGACTTGTTAATAAGATTATTTTTTTTCCCAGAGAAAAATGATGACAGACCTCAAACTTTAAACTCAGGTTTGTGCATTTTTTTTTAAAACACCATTTTATATTAAATGCTGTGCACTATTTTATTTGTGTTCTTTCCACAAATGTGTGAACAAGCCTCTATATTGCTTTTCTGAGAATTACGTAGTTTGAACATGTCGTAGGCTCTGTCTTCATTCATAAGTAAAATAAGTAATCTTCCATGATGTTAAGCAAATAAACACCACCTAACAAAGTAATAGTCCAGTCTTCGGTGCTGAAATTATATTTTTCTTTTTTTTTTTTTTTTATATACTGTTTAAGAGAAGGAGAGAATTAACTGGTACATAACTGTGGAAATGTGATTAGAGGAAAACATGAGGATCTGCTTACAAATGAATGTCAGTAAAAATTCATTAAGATAAATCAAGTCAATAGAATAAACTAGGCTTTAAATAAGTATTATACAAGAGATCAATAGAGCAGAAAGACAAAATAATTATCGTTATTTAGCTGGGCAGGTCTTAGATTAAGTATAACTAACTAGAGAACCAAACTAAGAAAATATGTAGTTATTTGTACAATTTTGCAAGCAGAGATGCTGTGTTGTAAGAAAAACATCAACCTAAAGGGAAGATTGGGGTGCGACAGTCAAAGGGCCAGGTATCTATACCTTAAGTAATTCTTTTCTTGCAGAAAAGATACTTGAGTACCACTTTGTGTAGTATCATATGAAAGGGTAAGAGGCAAAGCCACGAGCACATGGAAGTCTATTTGATCAGGAAAAACATCTTGGGGATCAAACATGTTTTTTAAAATACAGTCTGAGTAAAAGAAATGCCTGTATGGACCTGACTAGCTCTCCTGCTAAAAAAACTTACAGGTCTATATAAGAGTTATTTCATGAGTTTTTACAGTTATACTCTTATTTGCACATCCCACATCTACCGAGGAAGAGATCGTAGCAGTCAGAAAACCCGTGCCTATTCCTTGCAATGCTGTTGCATCTTCTTAATGGGAATTGTGTTCCTACTTAATGAAAACATTGAGAGAAAACTAATTCACAGTGAAAATCTTGTATAGAATATATGCAGCGTATGCTTCACTAAATACCAAAGTCAGTCACCAAGACTGGGGCCTACATGGTAGCAGGGCCTATGCACATGCACACAGTAAGAAGGTAGCCCTCGACACACAACAATTTGTGATGCAAATAAATGAGACCAACAGAAAATTGGTATAGAAATTAAGGCATAGGTGCAGTGAATTTTGTGAGTTTCAAGATCAAGAACAAGGTCATGTTAAAAATTCCTAATCTAGTGTCCCAATTACAGTATTACTACTTGATTTTTTTTTTTTTTACGAGATATTGGAAAAAGATTTCTAAAACTCAGCTAAACTGCAAAACTTGAGCCTTTTGCTAGTGCCCTCTCACATACGGAAGACTATGGCCTCTGACACGTAACCTAGGGCTGCACAGGCTCTTCTAGAACTTGCTAGAGGACCATGGGTGGTGCTGGTCCTGGCACTGCCTGCCTAAATATGTCATTGAGCCAGGCTTACATCAATACAACAATGTATTGGTGGAGCCGCAAGAAAACTTCTGACAGCTTCTGACCAACTTCTGTACATTGGAACTGCGAGGAGGGTAATGTATCCTTGATATAAACTGGTGAGGTAAGTTTGGAAATCTCCACCCAAAGAGTGCAAAAACATCATATGATGAAAGTCACAGCAACACAGTGCATGTTGCAGCAGGTCTTATCTATTTCTGACCAGTGGCTGTTTATCAGGGACTTTTGAACATCAAGCTGTTTGCTTAGGAGCTGATAAATGGGGCACTGCAGCTGTCTCTTCTGCAGGTCTCCACCATCTTCTCCTCTTCTTCCCCGCTTGGTAGATCTGCATTCAACCACAATAAAATAAAATTCCTGCAGACTTGCTCCACAAATGCACCATTCTAAGTTAATTCCCATTATTTAAATGCAGTTCCTTAACTTTTTGCCATTAAAAGCGAATGTCATGATGGAAGATTTGGTTCAGTAATTACAGTCTGTTGAAGTCAGTGGGACTTCTGGTAGAGCAAAGAGTTACTGAACATTATGTAAATGAGCCAGAAATGGTATACAGTTATTAAACGACTGTGTGCACTGGTCAGGAAGAAAAACTGTTGGTGGCTATAAGGGCTTGTAATTAACACTGATGGAAAGAAACGGAGCAAAGGGCAATCTAGGCTGAACACTAGAAAAAATGCTGAATGGTAAGATCTGTCAAAATCTATAACAGCTCACTGACTAATGGGATCAACTTTCAGTTATTACATTGGACTGGACAAAGCACTGAAATATGTTTTAGGAGCTTATTCTGAAATAGTGAGCTGGATAGTGACTTTTCAGAATATATGAATAGCTTTTTTTTTTTTCTTTTAAAATCTTGTTAACAAGGCTGTAGGTTTGGGCAGTAACTTCCCTTCTGCCTGAAGATTTTGTACTCTGAGTTGCAGGTGGAGGGAAACATATGTAACTTGGTAAATATAATTTGGGGTATGTGACAGGTATAAATTTTCCAGTTCCCTTTAGAAAGTAAAAACAAACAGGAGAGCTCAGAAGTTTCAGAGGAAATCTAAATTAAAATATTTCATGTAGCGTTGAGAAAGATGCAAGCTCATATACAGCAAGGAAAATGTTAAAGTGGGAAGTGGGACAACAGGAACAGGCTAGACAAAGTAGTACTCAACTCCCTAATGGTTCACAGAACGTCTGAGGTTGGCAGGGACCTCTGCAGGTCATCTAGTGTCCCGTCCCTGTCCCATTCCCCCCCCCCCCAATCCCCTCCCCACTCAATCAGGGCCACCTCAAGCCGGTTCCCCAGGACCGTGTCCAGTTGGCATTTGAATATCTCCAAGGACAGAGACTCCACAACCTCCCTGGGCAACCCATGCCAGTGCTCGATCACCCTCACAGTCAAAAAGTGTTTCCTAATGTTCAGAGGGAACCTCCTGTGTTCCAGTTTGTGCCCATTGCCTCTGGTCCTGGTGCTGGGCACCACTGAAAAGAGCCTGACTCCATCCTCTATGAAGCCTCCTTTCAGGTATTTCTTTACATTAATAAGATCCCCCCGGGCCTTCTTTTCTCCTGACTAAACAGTCCAAACTCTATCAGTCTTTCCTCATAGGTTCCCATAGGTTATAGGTGCCCATAAGACCTCTGTTTCTCTGAAAACAAGAGTAAAAAGAAGGCAAAGAAATTAGGGAGTGATTTCTGCATTCTGCTGCTCTTGGGCTGAGGCCTGGGAAGTGTTAATATTACTTAACTGTGTACTAGTCTGTGTATGCATATGATGTTAATGAGTCTTCTTGGTAAAATCTGTTAGGCACTTTTCTTTCATGTACTGTACATCTAGTATACGACACAGCTCGGTGGCAGTTTATGTGATGGTACACACATTGACAACACGAGATGTCCCAATGCAGGTCAGACATAACCTGACCAGAGACGGACAAGGTCAGCCCCAGCTCCCTTCCCGGGGCACACAGCATCATGGGCTGGGAAAGGAGCCACAGCACATCACAGCAACTCAGGGAAGCGCTCAGGGATGAGCTGAGAGTGGGAACCAGTTGTTTTGCAATGGTTGTGTGAGGCTCAATAGGTTCGGAAATCATATTTGAAACATTGAGTCTGAATGTGGTTTTGACTGTTAACCATAGTACAAGGTCATTATTAATGGCCATACTCTGGAGACTCCAAAATCCATGTCGTAATGACTTGCAAGAGTGACAATACCAGCAAGTATACTGTGCTGGTACGGTGGATAAAAGAAATGTAACACAGATGCCTATGAATAAACAGTCACAAATTGCAATTAATCTGTGGTATGTGTGTCAGAGAAAATAGCCAATGGTGCATTTTGAGAAACATAGCATATCTTAATTCCAATGGCTTAAATAGTATTAACTCATGATCTATTCTCCTTCATGGTGAGTAAAAGGAAATTTGTGGATACAGGAGTAATTTTTCCTTGTTAGGGAAGTGAAAGCCTTTGAGGTTAGTAAAAGCGTACAGTGTGTGACTGAGGACTGCTCCTGCTGTGGTAAAACAAAGCTCTTCTCTGAACCCCATTCTGCGGTAAATGAACACAAAGTTCTCTGCGGGGTTGGAAGCAAACCTCAAAAATACAGGAGGGAGTTTCTCTTGGCAGGGAGCTAAATGGGGTGGACTCGTTTCACTTTCTCCAGGCTTCTTTAATTCGTAATATGTTCTTTTCTTTTGATACCAACCTCCAAATGATGCTTGAGCAATGGAGAAGGGGCAAAGGGAGGGACCTGTTGAGAAGGACACGGTAGCGTGCTGTTGGAGTACTGGGATAATCCGCCTGTCTCTCTGGGCATGCTGATCTGGGCATGGAACGGGAGGCTAGGAACAGGCTCTGAAACAAGCAACAACCATAATTAACATTATGCAGTAATTAGCAAGTAACTTTATTTGAGCTGGCTGGAATGTTTTGGGGAAACTCTAGACACGTCCTACCTGTGCCTCAGAAGGTCATAAAAATCCTTTGGTGCTCAGGGCGCCGGCCGCACTTTCGCAAGCCAGAGAAAAAATATTCAATTGGGATCATTGGAAGTCTGGGAACTGAAATATTTTTGCTATCTTACAGGGAAAAAGGCTATATCTGTGTGTCAGGCAGCCAGTCAAATTCAGTAGATTTGTTTCCCTTCACTTGGAGAGAATCTAAAACTCGTCGAAAAACTTTGGAGTAAGTATCTTGTTGCCACATGAGTTTTTGGTGTTTGGATGCTGTTTAAGAAAATGGCCAAAACCTGCACAGATTTTTTTCTTTTTTTTTTTACTTATTTAATCCCAACTTCAGTTGCCAGGAGCAAATTGCTTAGGAAGAGGTAGTTAACTTTGTAGCTGTGTTTTCAAACTCTAATAATTTGATTTGTGAGAAGGTGAGAAAATGTAGATGGCACATGGATTTTATATCTCATCTCAGTGAGGTGATGGAGTGAAGCTTGTGAAGGGTGACTGAAAAAGCTGAACTTGTAGGTCTGAAGTCTGAGTCGTTCAATCATGTGTAACTCAGTCCCTTAAGAAGTTACAAAATACAGTTGATCCCACCATAAAAACCAGATTTATAACATCCGTACCTTCTGCTTTTATGATTACTGCTTAAATTGAGAGCATTCATCATTCTTTTCTTCAATGGTGGTAAAAAGAATAACAAGGGGTTGGGCTAAAGAATCAGCCTCTAACCTAAGCAAAAGGACCGTAGAAGAAACTTTCACATGATGCTGTTACTAACTAAGACCTGACAACAGTTGGCCTTGGGTATTTATGAGTGCTTTTGCAGAAGATTCAGAAGTAGCAGTTCAGACCAGTGTCTACATAGACATGTTTGTGTTCATGTGTGGTGGGAGAGGTCCTACATACATATTTTGTCTTTGCCATAATTATCAAGAGAAAAATTAAGTGCCAGAGAAATATCTTGAGGGATTCAGTAAGCAATAATTTCATAGTAATAGTTTTATATATAGTGCATAGATATATACTTACTCATGAATAAATATGCATAAACAGTTCCACATATAATCTGTGATTTATTATTCATAACACATAAAAAAACTTGACAGTAAGTCAAATACAGAACAATAATACAGAACAATTTTTTTCAATATCAGTGACGGATGATTTTTAGCTTATGATGATATAAAATATTGAAACATGACTTTGATCTCTTGTACTTAACATATAGTTGCAAAGATTTAATGTTGCTGAACAGCTTGCTTGGATGCCTTTCCAATGATTTGTAAAGCCTTAAGGATTTCACAGCGATTAATTCCACCATATGGTTTTTTCAAAGGCCAATTTTGCCAGGCCATCAGTTTATAAGCAGATTAAACTGGCAAGTGTGAGCAAACTTTCAGAATTAAGTAAAGTAAATGTTAATTGCTTGTTACTACTTTTGGTTATCTTCTTGCAATAGGAAAGTTACAGAATAGGGAAGATAGATGGGTAATAAATGAAATTCCCGTTTGGAATGACAGCTGGAGTAGCAGAAAATTCTGTTGTCATGGGTTGTTGCTACCAGTTATTTTACATATAAATTGTTTCACTCATCTCTGGTTGGCAAGTTTTCTTGGCACCGCCAATATTTACAGTGGCTAATTCTCTAAGCGAATGCTGAGAAATATTTTCCTCTCTAACTGCTTATGAATGACTCGCACTTGGCACAAGAAAGAAGGCAGATTTCTCAACACACATTAGAGGTGTTGGGCCCTGGAAATGGACAGAATCAGGCAGGAATGAACAAATACACCAACACTTAGCTAGTGAGGAAGACGGTAGAGAAACCCGCCTTCTGTAGTAGCTGATTATCCAACAAGATGATAATAAAAGTCCTGCTGCTCTGGTCATAGAAAATGGAGTGAAGCTGAACAGACACTGGTTTGTAGGAAAATGTGAGGTGTCTGTCATAGTAGACTTCAAACCAACATCAGGAAGTCATGAGTACAAAAATGTGCTCTATTACTATTGTGCACAGCTCAAAAACAGAACACATAACCTCATATATATATTTGTATGTAGCACAGATTTGCAATTCATAAATATGTCGGTGTACAATCTCTTGCCTTTGCCATGGTATCTCAATCTCTCTGTGCCAGGAGAGAAAGAACATTTTGCTCTCAGAAGGTTAATGAACTGCTTATATCTGGTTACAGATGGCTTCATTTAGCCAATGTTTTCTAAATGTATGGGTGAATGCGAGGAAGTTTCCCTCAGGAAAAAGCTAAATTCAAAGTCCTGACTGATTTCTGTTCTCAGAAATCTTGAAGTAGATGCTGGGAAATGGGACAAATCCAAAAAAACCCAAACAAACCAACCCCAAAATTTAGGTTTAGAATTTACCTGTGCCCTCCAGCAGCAGTACCCTTCTAGTGTATCAGACCTAAGATTTATGTAAGAGCAGACACACAGCTGAACTTGTAGTTAGATGCAGTTAGATGACAAGACGGGAGAGATCTTACACTGAGACTGATGAAAGCTTGCAGCTTTTTTTATTTTTGTGAACCTATTCATAAAACCCTTCTAATTCTATTGCCTACTTGTGGACTGTGAAAATGAATTACTAATATTTACTTACCCTGTGTTCTTGGCAAACACTAAAGCATGTGGATAACTACACAATACAGCTTCTAAGGTACTTACAGGGAAAAAGGGGAGATGCTCTTGCCTAGAGGAACTGAAACAGATCTTGTACTTGAAATACAGCTTCTCTCTGGTGGGAATTTCTTCATGCAATGGGACTCAACTGTGACTCCCTGATGATGGGAGAAACTGCCTGAAATTCAAGGGTTTACAGCAAGTTTGTAGTAGGTTTGCTGCATTTTCAGAACTGGAGAGGTCTAGGAGAGCTACTGAAATATAAAATCAGTCCTGGTTCATGTTAGTAGATCTTGGCATTGTTATGTTTCAGGAAAAGCTTTGCATGCTGAACAGGTAATGCATGCTCAGAAATTAGGGGAATAAGAATTTTATTCCACTTAAGTGAAGCTTGCTTAACCATATTAGTAGCCACCACAGTGAAAGAAGTTAGCAGGATCCTAAAAAAGCTCAACAGGTATTCAGTAGATAGAAGTCTTGTCTGGAGGGGAGAGGTGGGAAGACTGAAGAATAAAATAGATATTATAGCCTAGAAGTGGTCAAAAATTTAAATTAGGAGGGCAAATTAACATAAAATAGAAAAAGGAAAAGAAGAAAACAATTAAATGGATAGCAAGGAAATGGAAGGATTAACTATAATTAAACACTTTGGGAGAGACAAGAAAAATATGAAAGGCTGAAGGGAGGAAATAAATTATTTGTTAGTATTAATCAAAGGAGCTAGGGGAAATCAATAAATGCACCAGGGTGATACATCCTAGAAAGAAGAAACTGCACCACCATGAATATAAATGACTCAATAAGAAAGAAGACAGTGAATAAGTGCTGAGAGCCTAAATAAACAGGAGGTGAATTATATCTCATTAAAAAGGAGGTGTAGGAGTACTTGGGAACACCGTGAACATGCTCATATTGACCGTCTGAGACAATATACACTTCCCATGATACTGGTAAACAAAATTCATTAGCACTGAAAAGTCATAACATAGGGAAAGTAGCAGATGACCGAGACTTTTTTCACTACAGATAGATACTTACAGCATTTCTTTTGTGTGTATTTATTCACCAAAAGGACAAAGTGTGACTGTGGCAGGTTTTTATTGTTTTGCTTTTCTGTCACTTTTTCTTCATTGTGACATGAGTCAGAGAAAGATCTGTAAGAAAGGCAAGCAAAGACCACCAAAATAAAATTTTGCTCTGTGTCATTACTCATTCCCACATTCTAGGGGGAGAAAAAAAAAAGGTTTTTTTTTTTGTTTTGAAATACTGTAGGTATTTTGTTATAGAACTTTATGAATATTGGCATAAAACTTAGCTATTAAAGTGAATGGATAACTCCTACTGATAAAGCTTCTTTAGATGTTCAATGCTTATGGATGTGGAAAGAACAAATAAAATGAACCATAAAGACTTCCCAAGTTTAAATTCCAGGATGAATACTAAAATTAGAATAAGATAGATATCAGGCCGTGTTTAGAGCTACATATCTTAAGGATGTAATAAACTTAGTTAAAAGTTTAAACTTTGTTTTGCCTTAGCAAAATATGTTGCCAAACGTAAGGAATTTGCCACATCTCAAGAACCTTTACAGGGCTGGCTTTTTTATTTTTATAGGTATTTGTTCTGTGAATATAAAGTGGAGAATTTTAAGAGACCAGTTCTAGGAAAAAAATAGGTTTAGCAGACTAAAGGAGAGTCCTTTCTTAGATGATAATATATAAATAAATAAAATACGGCAGTAATTATTTCCTTGTTAGACCACAGGAGGTTTCCTGAGGCAATCAGAAGGTGGAGAAGGCAGGTCCCTAAGTCTGAAGAAACCTTTGTTGTATGAAAGAATCAACCAACAGTGAAGGAAGATTTCCTAAAGCTCTTCCCTGGAGATAATGTGGAAGAAAGCATGAGGGATGCGGAAAACTGAATTGCTGACCTCCAAGATTTCCATGCTATCAATGCTATCTTTCAAGGCAAATGTAAGATTTCTAAATCCTTTGGAAAGTTTATTCCTTTCCCACTATGTGTAGACATGTACGCAGAGACAGAAAATATGACAGTTGGAAATATAGTAGCAAGGAGTAAAGGACAAAATAGAATGAAAATGGCAATAAAGAAGATAAATATATGTAACAAAAAGATAGGTTGTCAAGGCTAGTGGACATAGTAAGGAAATAACTGAGTGGTGTGTTTTAGTCATTTCAAAATGTTAGGCCCTGTGTTATTAAAGTATCTTTTAAGGGTGTAATAGACTGAAATACTGCCTTTTGTTCCCTTGTCATCTTCAGAATAAGGATTAGCAAACTCTCTTGGCTTTTTCTCTCTCCCTCTCTCTCTCAGGCTGACTCTGTGCAGTCTGTTTGATTTCTCCTGAACACTTTCGTATGTGTCCTAACAAATGTAAGGACATCAGGACACCGTGAATAACAAGCTTCTGTATGAAATGCCCAGAGAAGTCCTACCAGATCTGAAATACATGAAGGGAAAAATCTGAATCAGTTTGATTACTCTTGCATGAGGGGTAATGCTTGCAAGAGCACAAGCTAATGCTTATCGTGTGCTTTTACGAGGATATACAGGAGCAAATCTTCCGTTCACACTGGTACCCAGCCTTGGTGGAAAGTGGATGATGCGTATAGAGCCTAGTGTAGCCCAGATTTAATTTAGCGTCTGCTTTATGCTGCAAATTAATCTTAAACTAATCAGTCTTCATCTTGAAAAAGCAGATGTGTCTGAAATAAAATTCATATAATACATTGATTGCAGACTAAATTACACGAAATCATTTAGACAGCCGAACATACATGGTTGGATGAAAGGTACCTATTTCCATGCAACCGCTAGAAAGACAATTAAAGATAGGTGTGACTGATTGCTATGAAACAGAAGAAAACTTTTGATTCACTTTACCATTGACCCTAAAAAATTGTGAATTTTGGTGATGTGGAGGTATATTTATGGACAAATCTGCTTATGATTTCTGATGGCCATTTATATTTTCAGTGACAAGTCCAGGTTTTTACTTTTATTTATAAAGATGTGCATCACAATTTCTTAAAATTCTGTCAGTTCTATCCAAATCACTTTTCATTATTTTCTTACTAGAGGAAGTTTGTTTCAGTTACAGATATTATATGCTGTAGCTAGTAGCTGTTTATTCTTGGATCTATTGTGTTTGGATTGAAAAACAAATGGAGATCTTATTTCTGTTGTTTGTTTTTAACTTCGTTATTTTAATACAGGATTTTTTTTTCAGCTATATGTTTTTTTTCTCTTCTAGTCCTAGTTTTGAGTCTATCAAAATTAAACACTTTAAATACTTAAGGCAAACATACTGATTCTGAAAGTAAAATGGAAACCTAACTCCCAGCTATTATGAATTATTATTAAGCATCACTGACACTTTCATCTTTGATGAAATATAAACATACATGAAGCCAAAGTTTCATCCAAAAACCCCCCAAAGTGTTGATGATTCCACCTGATGTGCCAAGAAATTAATCTTGAAAAGGCTACACCTTGAGATACTGGCTGTACACTTTCATATCAGTATGGAATCACAGCCATAGAATCACAGAATCAAAGAACAGCTGTGGTTGCAAGATGCTTCTGGAGGTCATCTGGTCCATCCTCCTGCTTACATAGGGTCAACTCCAGCAGACTGCCCAGGACTGTGTTCAGCTGGGTTTTGAACATCTCAAAAAAAGGCCAACATGTTCCAGTGTTCTATCATCCTTACCATAAAAAAGTTCTTTTTCTTATGTTTAAGCAGACTTTCTTGGGTTTCAGTTTGTACCTATTGCCTCTTGTCCATTCACTAGATGCCACTAAGTCTTCTTTACGTCCTCTTATCAGGTATTTATATGCAAAGTTAAAGTCTCCCTGAACCTTCCCTTCCCCAGTCTAAACAGTCCAAGTTCTCTCAGCCTTGTATGACACTTTATCTACCTGAGGACACATAAGTGGCTTATGTTCTGCCTGGTGTCCACCAGGTCTTTTTCTGCCAAGCTGCTTTCCAGCCTGTTGGCTCCCAGCCTGTGCTTGTGTCTGGTGTCATTCCTACCCTGGGGCAGGACCTTGCGTTTCTCTTTGAACTCCATAAAGTTCTTAGTAGCCCATTTCTCCAGCCTGTTGTGGCCCCTCTGAAAGGCAGTACAACCCTCCAACCCATCAACGACTCCTCCAAGTTTTACATCATCAGCAAACTCCCTAAGGGTGCACTCCATCCCGTCACCTCGGTCATTAACAAAGACACTGAACAGTACAGGGCCCAGTATTTACCCTTGTAGGCATTGTGTGTGTGTGAGGTCACAAGTTCACTCTCCTTCCTGAATTAGTAACTCTGAATCTACTGCTTTTCTCATACTTTTTGTTGTATTAGAGAAGTATGGCAGAGGTACAGACATCGTGCTTGGTCTTGTTAGTGTCTTGTATGACAGGAGACTGGCAGTGTGGGAATAGGAGTGCTAAGCAGAGCTACCAAGAATGTTGGAGAAGAAATTGGATTTTTTTTTTCTTGATCTTTTCCTTTTCCCTTATACGGGTTCTAAAATATCCTTTCCGCTCCTAGGCACTGTTCACAATACACACAATACAACACAATGTCCACAACACACACGATACCATCCGAGTACTGTCAAAACTGAATCCTGATTGACAGTGACAGTGCAGCTAGGCCAGGAACTTCACCTGGCAATCTTTCCAGAATTTCTGAAGTTCCTGCCAATGATTTACACATCAGGACGTGAAAGAAAAATGTCAGAATTCCTTTTTTAATCTGGAGACAGCATCCTAACCATGGCAGATGATGAATCAATTATACTTACGCCCCTTATGCAACATTACCTATCTGGCAGATCAGGAAGCTGAACATCACTATCTGGTGAAGCCGCATGTAGTACAGTATAACTAGTGTTGAACTCCCTTTATCCGAGCAATTTGAGATGAACATATGGTAAATCTGGTGTATATAATATTCAGTTATCCTTTGAGTTATTTTTAAACAGATTCTTTAAGTTCAACACTGAAGCGGTTCAATGAATGCATGTGCTTCTGCCTAATGCAAAAATGTACTTTGGCCAAAATATTTTAAATTTTTCTTAAATAATGGGTTAGAGGATGTAAGAATATGTGCATCTGTAAAACACTAGAAGCTGATGTGAATATCTCATCCTAACAGTTGATAAAAGGGGATGCTTTTCCTCTTATAAAAGCATGACTTTGTCCTCTCTACCTCATTTTCTTGTGCTTCTTGATTAAACATTCTCAAGTTTGTAAGTCGTATAATTTAAAAAAAAAAAAAAAAACACCAAAAAAAAGGGTAAAATATTCACCAAAATAATGTACCAAATTTTGAAACCAGGGAGGTGATTCCCATCAAGATGCCTATAATTCTGACATCTATAAGGGAGCCTGTGCATGAAACATGAGATTTTGCTGTTTCCCCACTACTTTCTCCCTTACAGTAGACAGTTTTCCTATCACCAATTGACTGAAGAACACCCAGCCTACGGTTAGCCTTGTCTGAAACAACTCTTTCGTGCTTTGACTGGAGGGAAAGCTGGGCAACAGAACCAACATCCAGGTTTATATCACCTAGTCACAAACTCATTATGGATGCTAATCCCTAAAAGATAATCAGATAGCATTCATTAAAAATTCATTTTTTCACCAGTTTTAATCCTCTCCTCCCTTTTTTACCTTCACTACTACTAGTTGTTTATTCTGACTGCACTACTAATCGCACTTGATTTTCATTAACAGATTTTTTTTTGTAAAGAGTGTTGCTATTTCTGGTTTGTTTCATTGCAATGCAAACTGCTTTATCTGTTTTCCACTTATTATTTTTCAACTTGTTATTTCAATTTTTGAATAAAACTGTGAACCTTCAGTAGCAAACGGAAGGCTCTTAGCAGCAGGCTTAATATTTGTAACAGCCCTTCACAGAATTCTCGGAAGTGGTATGTGGCATCTCTTGAAATCATGGGATCTGATCAATTGTCGTGCCAAGTCTTGAACAATGGGGCATGTTGAGTAAATGTTTATTTTGTTTAATCTCTTTAATTAGCAAGCTGTTTCCAGTTGCTATTGAACTGCATATATGTAATATTTGTTAGTGAAAACAGAAAGTACATGTTTCCATGTGAATGGGGAATGTGGTGTGTGCACAGCAATGATTGTTTCCAAAGCAAAAATTATGGCATTACTAATGGAGTCAGATCTTTCCATTTCCCACAGCTTAGACCTTGGACCAAGTCGACAGGGGTGTTTGTGCTTTTGTTCGTTTGTTTAGTTTTCTGTTTTTAAATCTATTAAAGAAAGATGCAACATTTTAGGATGTTTTTCAGCCTTCCTGAGTCTTCAGAGATCTCAGTGGCCGCGTTTAGTAAGATTTGTAGTTGGAAATTCCCACGGAAAACCTCAAAGTCTCAGGATATTGTATTTAACATACCAGATGCAATTCCTTTGTCTAAAGTAGTATCCCTTCAATTTCTCAGCAAGAAGAGGGAGAGAATTTTCTTTCTTGATAATGTATCCTTTCTCTTCCTCTTCACTAAAAACTCTTATCAGCCATCCAAAGAGTAGGAGCAACCTGTTCTTTTTAGGGCAACCCCTTTGTTCTGTCTACTTGAATATTCCTTGGGCTTAACTAGGCCTAGTTTGCTATTAATGCTAAGATCTTTCTCCTAACAGAGCATTGCATCTCAGAAAATTTTGATTAAACAATAAAACACCTGGGTGCAGACTGTGATAGCTCAGTCAGACTGAGTGGTGCCTTGTGTTGTGCATTACTCAATTAACCAATGGACTGGAAGGGAGGCAAGATAAAGAGCTGACTGATGTCATTGTCCTGAAATCTTGGTCTTTGGGGAAGGAAATACATGAGATATTCCTCTTATCAGGTATTTCTCTTTATTCAAAGTACAAGAGTATGTAATTTAAATTGACTATAAATTTATTTTTTTTCTACTTTGCCACTGGTTTAGGGTGAAGAGAATGGAAGTTAGTGAACAGCAATCAAATAGAAAGTAGGGAAATACTTTGGTTCAGGCTGAAAAGAAGGTTAAACAAAATTAAATGAGATGAGGAAGGAGGGAAAAGAAAATTATTGATTTGGGGTAAATTGTATTTTACCTAAAATGAAGGGTTTTGTTTTGGTTTAGGTCTATTTCATAGAACTTATTCTCTTTTAAACTTGATAATTTGAAGTGAAATTTTGAAAATACTTTCCAAGTTGGAAAACAATTTCCAAAAACAATTTCCAAAAACACTTTCAAGTAACCTTTTTGGAAAATCAGAGTTCTGGTTTAATGAAAAAGAGGTGATGTTTCAACTTTTGGTTTTCTTCCACAGCTGAATTAAAATGAAAATGCATTTTCAAATGAAAAAAAGTGAAAGCAAGAATAAATATTACTCAAAAATAGCCAAAAGCCTGATTTTTTAAAAAAATCCTTATATATCCATTTATCAAATAAGTGCCATTATAATATAGCATATGCTTTATATGAAATTCTAATTATGCCAGACATTTATGGAAATTCCATTCTCTGCTTTATTGAGCTTTTCCTTCCACATGTACATACCATATTTCAGAGCACAGCAGGGCTGCCTAAAATAAAAGGGCTGGGTACTGGTTAATATTGAAAGCTATCATTAGTGAAAATGAAATTAATTGGATTATGCATTATGTGCCGTTGGTTCTTATGGAAATACCAGAATAAAACAGCAGGCTTTCTTGAGAAGGGGAAGATCATGTAAACAAAGCATCAAAAGCCTCACCAGGAAGCATTAAACTTTTGAAAACTAGAGAGAATCTAACCATAATTGCTAGCCTACTGGGGAGCTTACAACCACAGCCTCTTAAATATTGTCTACACTTCTGCGAGAAAACACCCTTTTTTCCCTATAGAGGTGAGATCTACTGATGTGGCAGCCAATGCTCACCTAATGGCAGAGAATTCCTGTAGCCAGGTATTACACAGAGGGAGAACTTGTGGTATCTATTCCATTTACCTCAGTGTAAAGCGTGCATGTGTCCCTCCATAAGGCTGCTGACCCTTGCTGGGATTTGCGAGGCAAGCGGCAAGTTCCTACGGCCGGCAGTACCACTGCAGCCATGAATGCTACGCTGTCCCGATGAACGTTAGCTAGCATTTAATTCCCTAAACCTGCTGGGATGAGGCTGTCTCTTTTGCACATAACGACTTGCACGCAAAGAGGAAAATGGCTTTAACTCTCCACCCCTCTCCCACCATGCGCATCCAGCCCATCTCCCCCGTTCGCAGCCGTGAACTTTGAACTTTCCTGCTCCAAGCCCTCCTGTTCCAGTGGCGAGGCTACCTGATTCGTAACCTCTAAAGTGTGCAACCACCGGCGGCTTTTGGCACGAGGAGCATGGGACAGGGACGTGGCATTGGGCTAAGCCAGGGGGTCCCTGCCTTGTGGGACCCTGTGTGTGCCTGTGCCCACGGCTTGATACAAGCGCGTACGCACCTTCCCAGTTACTGGATCAGCCTGTTGCTTGTTACATGGCTCTATCAGCTCTTGGGAACAAAGACAAGACGGTTGTGTTTGGGTTCTGGTGTCTTTTGTTTTGTGGGTTTTTTTTTAATGTTAACGTTACAGTTTGGTAAAATTTGCTCCCCTAGCAGTTCCCTTTTCAGGACTTCAGAGGAATTTCTGAAGCTAAAAGAGTTCAAGTGTATTTTCATTAAATATTTTGGTACTGGATGTTTTCTTGTTGATTTATCTAGCTCTGTTAGGCATCCTCCACAGTGACCACAGCACAGAACTAGTGTGGATGCTCAGCTCCCTGTTATTGGGCACCCGAGAGCTGCCTCCATTGAACCCACGATATTCCTTTTGGTGATTATGTCTCTTCCACAGTTAAATCTTCACACCTTTTACTGTGTGGAGCATAACCCACTCCTTGTGCTCATCTTATTAATCTTACATCGATAAATTTGCCTGGACTTTTTAGCCTATTGCTGGTAAATTTGTATAGTCTTCAGAGTAATTTATTCCCGCTACAGGAATGTTCTTCAAACCCTGGTCAACTGGACAGGACTACAGATTATATTTAAACATAATTTCAGATTGTTTGTCATTTAATTCCTTCTGCTTGAGATATTTCCGAAAGTTTTTAAAAACAGTTTCTCTTCAAATGATAGAGAGAAAAATCTACCAAGACTAGCCTGCAAAAATCTAGCAGAAGGAGTTGTTCCCCTCCAACCAAATGAACTTTTAAAATTGTCCTTTTTTTGTGTTGTTGTTGTTGTGGTTTAACCCCAGCTAGCAACTAAATACCCTGCAGCTGCTTGCTCACTCCTCCCCAGTAGGATGGGGAGGAGAATCAGAAAAAAGGTAAAACCTGTGGGTTGAGATAAGAACAGTTTAATAACTGAAATAAAATACAACAATAATAATAGTAATGAAAAGGGAGATAACAGAAAGAGAAATAAAACCCAAGAAAAGACAAGTGATGCACAATACAGTTGCTCACTACCCAATGCCCATCCCATCCCTGAGCAGCGATCGGCCCCTCCCAGCCAACTCCCCCAGTTTCCATACTGACCACGCCGTTCCATGGTATGGAATATCCCTTTGGGTGGTTGGGGTCAGCTCTCCTGGCCGTGCTCCCTCCCGGCTCCTTGTGCCCCTCCTCGCTGGCAGAGCACGGGAACTGAAAAGTCCTGGACTGAGGGTAAGCTCTGCTCAGCAACAACTAAACCAGCAGGTGTTATCAACATTATTCTCACACTAAATCCAAAACACCGCACTGTACCAGCTCCTAGGAAGAAAATTAATTCTATCCTAGCTGAAACCAGGATATGTGTGTATCAGTATGCTAATTGCTATGGTATTTAGAATGTGCATAAAATAATGAGAGGTTAGCCAAGCTTGCTGTTATTGAGCAAAACTATCCTTAGCCTTTGAAAAGCACCCCAGTTGAGTTTTTCAGTTTAAAGGCATATAGACTCAGTGAGTTACATTTGTGGAGTGCCAAATGTAGCTGATAAAAGGCTTTTCAATGCATCACAAGGTCTTGCAGCCTGTTCTAATGTGGAGCCTGCAAGCTACGTAGGCCATAAATGCCTTCTGAGTATTTACAAATTTGCTTCTATTTGGAACAGTCATCAGAAGGAAACATACCCCATCTGCTGACTTTTCGAAACAGTAGTGAGCCTGAAGCTTCTGTTAACATTTCTCAATTTTAGTATATACCTTTAGTATAATGGTGGTGTGTAATATTCGCTCTAATGTGGAAAGTTTAAATACTTAGGCTGTATACAATGAGGTATTTAAGTCAAAGGAACATTAAGAAAATGAAAATATTGCATTACAGTAGTAAGCTGTCAGTGTTGTTTGTTTGCTTATCTGTTTTCTTCTTTTTTTTTTTTACAGATGAGAATTAAAGTAAACCAGACAGCAAAATATAAGTATTTATATTTTTTCATAATTTTTCCTCAAGTGTTTAATTTGGTGGTTTACTTTATTAGCTCTTCCGCTGCGAACTGCACTGCAGATCAGTATGAAAACGCATATTCATTTCCTTTCTCTTCTCTGCTCAAATCTTGCAAAATCTGCTGAAGGTTCTCTAAATGGGAAGATTTCTCTCTGTCCTTGAAGGCTGTGCAGACCCCCGGCTGGCAATAGCCTTTCTTTCCGGAGCAAAGTCAGTCAATCCAGAAGGAATCAGCCTGGATCCTAAAGGCTGCCCAAGTCTGGAAGGAAACTTAAACCAGGGATTACCGTATTTGATTTTGACTTATCCAAATGCACACGTATATAGCACTTGGAAGTGGCATTTAGGATGTGGCTTCTCTAGATGCTTTTATAATACAAAATAATTTATCAAATTATATGATGTTTCCCAAAATGGCTGGAGACCAGCCGGTTTATCTCGCTGGAAATTCTAAACCTTTAGAGCTTTACTGTAAACTGGATTGAAAACCATCCATTTCATAATTAACAAAGGAATAGAAGTCTTGGATGTTTGAATTTGGGTACAATACATATCTGGTGATACATTTTAAATTATTCCAGGACATGAGAATTTAAAAGGTGGAAATGTTTATAAACTTCATTTAAATGATTATAACAAAGTGCTTTTCTTTAATTGATTCAAAATGTTTAGATTAAAGTTTCCACTGAATTCTCTTCTTGATTTCATATCTTTTTTTTTGAGATGAGGGATGCAAAAGTCATTAACTCCCCCTTTTTTTAACAATAGTAAAAAATAAATAAATCTGTATGTCTAGTATTTGTGCCAAGAATAAATTTATTAGTAAACAAGTCACTGACAATTAATATTTACTCATGAGACTGTTCTAATTACGAACAATGTAATTAGAACATTCTAATGTATTGTGTTTTATGTTCATTTGCAAAGCCACTTGTCTGGTGAAAATTAGTCTCAGTTTTCAGCACAGTCTTAGGCTGTCCATCAGATATCTTCCCAGGGAAAAGATGATAATATTAACTTTGACAACATGGAATGAACGCCAGCCTGTTTCAAGGGCCCCTAGCATATCCCAAATGCTGGACTGTGAGGTAATACAAATCTTTAGTACCTTAATTGCCGTTGTATGAAAAAAGTTGGACTTCACTTTAGACTAATGGCATGGGTTTTATTTGGGACAAGCATTTTTTCATCTTTTTTTTCAGTCTAAAGTCTAATGCCTTTTCTTAATTGTTCTTTGAACTAGGAAATTAGTATTTCAATCTAATGCCACTACATATTTTTTAGAAAAAAATCCCTGCACTGCCGTATGTTTGTACTAATCCACACTTAGTGGATGCGTAGCAGAGATATTAACGCAATGACAACATGTTATAATTGCAAAGTATGATTCCTGGGATTTACATATTGGATTTGGTGTGTTAGTGCTTTTAATATCCAAATATAATTCTTTCCCCTTTACCACAAGATCACGTATCATGTATTTTTTTATCAACAGAGTGCATCTGGGAATGAAGTTTAATTGTGTGCACGGATAACTTGTTCTAAAACCTTTGATTTTATGGAGTATTTTGTATTAGATATGCTAAAGGAAGTAAATAATATTGCAGTCTTAACCCCACTGGTTAAGTCAGTGTCATTATCACTGTCTATAGGAGGTATAACTGATCTTCAAAAACTATCTCCTGAAATGTAGATTTCGGCTTACAGTTGA
>NW_009595780.1:0-1670 GCF_000690535.1 Cariama cristata
TCCCAGCACCCCACAGATTCGGGCTTTGGGGTGCGTCCACCCCCGGGCCCACTGCCCCTCCGAAGCGTGGGTGCCCCTAGTCCTGCCCCACACCTCCCCTGGGACACCCGTGGCTGCCCCCAGCCCTGCTCTGGGACGTGCCCCTGTGCTCTGGGGTTTGCCCCCCCCCCCCGGGGGGGGGGGGCGGAACGGGGGAAAAAAACCCCCCGGGCAGCTCCTGGTGCCTTTCGCACACGGCCGGTGTGGAGGGACCTGTGGTTTGCTGTGCTCAGCCTCTGCTGCTCATGATCGAGTGAAGCCAGGGTGCGTAGCGTGCTGGGGACCGGGGTATCGCGGCACAGAGGTGTCAGGAAGGAACAGATGTACCAAAACCAGATAAGGAGCGGGGTAAGAGAAGCACAAGAACAGTTATTTAACCCTTGACGAGTGATGATGGATTCGTATTGGGGTTCTGAGCTGTGCAGCACGCCCTGTAAACCTTTCCAGTAGGATCGTAAAAGCCCTTGATTCTGTTG
Organism: Cariama cristata; assembly: GCF_000690535.1. Lineage (NCBI taxonomy): Eukaryota > Metazoa > Chordata > Aves > Cariamiformes > Cariamidae > Cariama > Cariama cristata. The sequence goes on from NW_009595780.1 coordinate 516, forward strand.
CAGTCTTGTCCAGAAACGTAACCGTGCTTTCTCTTCTCTGTTTGTCAGCGTACGCTGTAAAATCCTTGAGAAAGAGACTTGCCTTGCTTGTCTGTATGTGCCTCTGGATATCAAACACTTTCTCTTGGCTCTTACTAATCTTGAAATGCATTCTGTCTCATTCTTGCTGTGGACGCATATCTCTTGCTCTGTGTCTTCTTACTCTGATGACCACGGCTAGTGACCAGCTCAGAGTCCTGTGGAACTTCTGGCAATGTTTTAACTCCAGATATACAGATAATTAACCTTGGAGAGCAGAGAAGCGCTGGCAGTGGAGAAGGGCAGGAGGAGCGTTTGTCCCCAGATGGTCACGTTATGTTTTGATCTTCTGTTTTAGAAACGCTTTCGTACACGGACGACACAGCCATGAGCAGGTCGGTGGTGCAGTCCCTGCTAGCCAAGCGAGAGTTTGATGAAGTTGATATGGCCAAGAGGTAAGGACTGCAGCCAGCTTCGGAGGCCAGGGTGTTATTTACTAGTGAAGGTTTAAGATTAAGCAGTCACTGTGATTTTCTGTGAAAGGGAACAGGGGCAATGGCAAAGTCATTGTTAATTTGTGGAGGGAAAAAAATTAGGTAAGTGACGGCTAATCCTGTAATTTATTGCGGGCCTGGAACGTGCAGCACCGTTAGCTATAGTGTGGGTTTAGAGTCTGCTTTAAAATGAAGCAGGATGGGAGATGCTGTATTGCAACTGTGTGTGTATATTCACCTTTGTGGAAAATAACACTTAGAAATTTCAGGAGCCTTTCCTTTCATGTTTATTTGTTGCTTTTTATGTTTGTACTTCCCTTAATTTAGTTAGTGAATATTAGTGAGGTCAGCTTCAGTTTGTTTATGATCTGTTTCCTTTTTGAATCCACAGCCCTGGTAGCATTTGGTTCCACTTAAGGGAGAACATTTATTTGTTTAGAAAACTCTTCCACTGAACTTGAACAAAAGCCTTTTTTGTGGTTGTGACCCGTGGAAATGTTTCCAGTTTCCTTCTATTTCAAGGCAAAGTTGAGAGGGAAATAAGTGGGTTGTGAAAGGTGTTGTTTATACACCCTTTCCTCCTTTCACACCAATTTTTGGGAATCAGATTCTTTACCTCCAGCACTGAATCAATTGAACCTTG
>NW_009595780.1:1701-9964 GCF_000690535.1 Cariama cristata
TCACTTGAACCCTGACTGTCACTGAATTACCCACGTGTTATTAATTCACTTTATCAAGTGGCTTTATGTGAACTTCTGTAACAGACCACGTTATTTCGTGTATTTTTTCTCACCTGCATAACTGCGTCTCTCTTGCCCACGCCAGGTTTGCTGAGGAGTACAAGAAGGAACCCAACAGAGGCTATGGGATGGCTGTTGTCAACGTCTTCAAGAAGCTCCTGAGCCCCAAGTGCAATGATGTGTTTGAACCAGCAAGAGCCCAGTTTAATGGGAAAGGCTCCTATGGCAATGGCGGTGCCATGAGGGTGGCAGGCATCTCGCTCGTGTATTCTGATGTCCAGGATGTTAAGAAGGTACCGTTCTTGGCTCCTTGGGGCACCTCGGCTCTGGGAGTTGCTGAGTCTCATGTGATCCCTCAGGTAGGTTTGCTAACGATGTGTTTTTCTTTCACAGTTTGCAAAGCTGAGTGCTGAGTTAACCCATGCAAACTCCCTGGGCTACAACGGGGCCATCCTGCAGGCCCTGGCTGTGCATCTCGCCCTGCAGGGAGAGCTCAGCAAGGAGACCTTCCTGGAGCAACTCATTAGCCACATGGAAGATGTAGAGGCAGATGATAAGTCTCTTACTGATGCCCGAGCGTAAGTAGCTGTGAGAAGCACTGACTGTTGTGTACAGTTTATTGTGGCTTTTTGCATTCTCTCTTCTTCATTGTACTCTTTTTTTTTTTTTTTTTTTTTCCCCCAGGCTGGGATTTGAGGATTTACCATTTTCAAGGCGTTTAAAGAAAATAAAGGAATTTTTGGAACTCAGCAGTGTTCCCAAAGCAGATGTATTGTTTGAATTAGGTAAGTACCTTTCTTACTACAAGTATTAGGAAAGAACTGGAAGCAGGACTAACTCAGCAAGCCTGGTTGATGTGTCCTCCCCCAGATTGCCACTTCAGTGTCTGCTGCCTGTCAGGCACTGAATGTGCTGGAAAGGCTGCCTGTGCTCACCAGTCAGTAATTCTCCGAGCCTTGACCCAGTGATTCCCTCTCTGTATTGATGGGAAAAAATGTCCTGCTAAGAAAAACTTATCATGAATAATGTTTCTTAGTATTCTAAGATCTCTTGTCTTAAAGGTTATCAAATCTTTATGTTGGGTGGGAATCAGTGGATGTGTACCGCTAAACTATATAGGCGTAGCGGGGAGTTGGTCTCCAGGATGTGAGTAGTACTGGGGAACTGTGGGGAGATTTCTCTTCTGAGATGTAAACCTACCTTTGCATCTTGTCACGATAAAATCAGTGATACTGGTATTGAAATTAACTGGCAATAGGAAGTTGTAGTTAGAATGGAAAAGGTACTTCTGCGCGAAGGAAGACACAAGTGTTCTGCAGCACTGAAGACGGTTGGTTTTGTTAACAGGCAATGGCATTGCTGCTTTGCGGTCTGTCCCTACTGCAATTTACTCCTTCTTGCGCTGTATGGAAGCTGACCCAGATATTCCTGATCACTACAGCAACGTGCAGAGGACCATCATCTACTGTATCTCTCTGGGTGGAGACACAGACACCATTGCTACCATGGCAGGAGCCATTGCAGGGGCTTATTACGGGGAGGAACAGATACCCCCAAGTTGGGAGCAGAGCTGTGAAGGTTTTCAAGAGACACAGAAGCTGGCAAATAGCTTGTATGAACTCTACTGCCAGCGGCTCTGAGCTCCAAGGGGAGCGTGTTTTCTGAAGGCATAGTGGGTGGTCACCTCTGCTTTTCTGGTCAGAAGTCTGGTGGTGGGTCCGCGCCATCTGCAAACACCAGTGAGCCTCCACCTGAGAAAGACGCCTGCGGCTGTGAGTTGAGAGCTGGAGGCACGAGCTGGTTTGGAAGAGAGGGGACGTACCCTTCGGTTGCGATTCAGCTGGGAAGTGGCTGCATGTGGCGCCTTGGACAGTGGGTGCATCTCTGAAGTGTACAGGAGCAACTAGTTTTTCATAAGATTTCTGCTTCTTGCTTTGTCCACCATTGTGCCATTTTGTCATTACAGTTGCTGGGTGGGTGTCTGAATCCACTGACTTTCTTGCCGTTCTCCTGTGTGCCATGGCCTTTGTTTCAGTTGTTAGTGGCCTATCCTGCCATGGCGTTAGGCTCCACACCCCTCTTAAAACACCAAATCGCACTCAGCCGACCAGCTAAGGGTTGTAGGTGAGAGTCATCAGAGGCACGTCCCTGGAGGATGTCCTGCCTGGTGGCACAGGCCACTGCCTGTGGCGTGGCGGGTAGACCTCCTGGGAGGTTCGCTTCCTTAAAGGCAAACTGAAAAGTGCCGGAGATTGGAGAAGGGATTTCTTTGCATTGCCAGTGGCATTGTGAGAAATGCCCTTGGTGCCTGCAGACAGAATCCCAGTTGGCTCACCGTTACTGCTGGAAGAGGGTGTAACTGTCCTTTGCTCTGCAATCCCATCCACCCTGATCTGTTGCATTTTGTGTTCCCTTACACAGCTGGCTTTCATACTGCTGTAGCTACTCTAGCTGCTCCTTTGTTCCTAATCCATGCATCCTGCATTTTTAGTGCTGTCCTGTGTATGTCCAGAGCACCACGTGAGATTGCTGTTTAAATCTGTGGGTGGAGATAGTTGCGAAACCTAGTGTTACACAAGGATTGAATTCCTGGTTCTGCTGCAGTGAGTGACAAAAATTACTTGAGCAGGAAGCAGGAGTTATTTTTCGCAGTTTTAAAACTCTCTACTTGGTAAGAATCATCTGAAAATACAGGGAAAGATAGGTTAATTGGCGGAGAATTTCTCAAAGTTTAAAAGAATTTGAGCATTTGAGGCTGGTACTGGTGGCCAAAAACGTTCTAGCAAAGCTGTGTTGTTCCAAAGTTTCACTGTTAAAACCTTTGCCCGGTGGAGCTGGTCAAAAAGAGAGTAACAGCTTGGGTATGGCATGTCTGAAAAGGGTTGAAAGTTTTTTTGTAATTGAAAGCAGAAAGAAAGAAAGAGGTGAGCAGTCATCATATGGAAACATGTATAAATTGGAGTGTGACAAATGAATTCTCTATTATTTCTCCAGTATTTCTTGTAACACAGGGAAGTGACCGTTCTGCACAAGCGGAGCTCACTCCCTGTTGGTATTGGCACGTGGTGGCTGTGTGTGTCAGGCTGCGTGCACGGGTGGAGAATCTGGCTGCGATGGGTCGTTCCAGTTTTTCCTGTAGTCTGCTTCCTTCAAGTGCCAGTCTTCTGTGTGATGCTTTAATGGGTTTTCCTTGTATAAATGAATATCTTGTCCTGAAAACCTGTGGAATTTTGGACTATTGTATATTTATGTATTGTGCTGCAGATCTGAGGTGTAAAATGTCAGGTTTTTCACATTATTCTGCCAGAGGTGTGAACATATTCACAGAATTATTTAAAAGAAGATACTTCCCTTTTAAAGCAGCTTTATAATTTTAAATGTTTGGAACTCATGAAGAGCAGAAGAGTTCCTGTTTAAAAAATATAGCTCATTTTAGGCCAGAGTTTAAATATGTACTAAAACATTTAGCTCTGACTTTCTTGGAAAGAAATAAAATCACTTGGTTATCTTTGTTAATTACCCACTGCTCACGCCTTTTCATTCAAGTCATGAAGTTGGGCTTCCGTACTAAATGACAAGTATGAAAACCTCTGGGCTATTTCTCCCCACCCCGTACTTCACTTTAAGACTCAACCTGAAACTATTTTGTTATTTTCTGTAGAAAGCAGCATGGAAGTTGCTTTGTGCTGGATAGAGACGTCTTGCGTGTAGCCAAGACTCATCCTTCATTTGGGGTGAGTTTTAGCACTGGAAGCCTGCTGTAAAAACTGGTTTTGGGTGGTGACTCGTGCCTGTGAGCAGTGAGGGGTAGCTGAAGTTTGTAAGAGCCCAGGAGTAGTGGTTCTTGTTAACAGCAGGGTGAGGCAGAAGCATCGGTCAGGCACATTGCTGGGAGGTTCGCTGGAGAGGCCCTTTTCCTTTGCAGGCTGCATTTGCAGCGAGGAGCAGTGCGTGGAAGGAGTTCAGCTGCTGGAGTCCGGCGTGCGATGATCGTGCAGAGACCAGGGAGTGTGCTGGCTGCCCCCGCGGCTTGCAGCAGGAGAATCGCTCCTTCTTCATGGTCGGCTTTTGAAGGACTCTGCCCGCGTAGCCACCAGGCTTCTAGAGAAGTGTTTCATCTGTAACAAGTAACATCTCCTCTTCCAGGTAAGGGATCAGGTGGAAAACCAGATTTTCTTCTCTTTATCCTTTGCACTTTTAGCCTCTGAAAGTGTTTTGCTTGCAGATGATTCACCATTTCCTCTGTGTGTTACTGAAATGACTGCTTTTGCTGCTCGGGATGCAGAGGTTGGCTGTAGACAAGGTTGTGTAACGCAGCAAAAAAAAACATCGTGGAAAAAACACAGAAGGGAAAGTGAATCCCCAACACTTTGACTTAAATTCCTCAGATTAATAATTGCCAGTCTGGAAGGGTCTGGATTTCATCCTTTTTTAAAAATGAATTTCTGGAGTCAGGCATCTTTTCTGTAGTCACAAGAAACATGCAACACCTTCTTACATAATGTTAATTAGCAAGCAAATCTGCTGGACTGCTGGGAACAAGTGAGCTGGGTTTGAGAAGGAAATACAGTGCAAGAGGTCTGCATGAATGGCCTTAACTAGCAAGACTGAGCAAGCCCCTTACTAACAGGACAAAGGCACAGCTGAGCCCACCTTTTATACAATAAGTTTTATTGATGTTTTGTCAATACAATCAAGTACTGTAGTTTTAGTTCTGAAGAGAAGGCCAGTTTCTGATCACAAAAAGAGTGCATTTCAAACCAACTTTTACTATGACAGACAGTGCATGTAATAAGTATTTACAAAACTAAACACCTCTATATACTAGGTTAGAAGATACTAGAGGCAAATTTAAAAAAAATAGTAAGAATTTGTATATAAAAATGCACATTGTAATGCAGTTTTCATAATTAAAAATAGACATACTTCATTCAACCCAACCTTTTTTATTATGGTGATTAAAACCAAAATCCCACGCGCTCACACACACGACAGAAAATAATCCTTTCTGCTGGCGAATATCATGTACTCAGTACTCCAGAAAAGAACTTCTTCCCGACAATGTCCAGTTTAGTGAACAGCCTCCCTCATCCTGTGCATCGTTTTTTCTAGCCTAACTCTATGTGCGTGTAATATCTCTGCCTTTCAATTACTGTGTAAGTGTACAGGTTATATAGCTGCGGAAGGTTGATTACGGTTTATGCTCTGCACATGAAGGGAAAGTGAAATGGCAAAACAGTATCTACAGCACTGAACGAGTTAATGTCTCGGTGTGGTTATAGTGAGTATTTTTGCCAGCTAGAACAAGAAGTTTCGGATAAAACAAAACAGAACAAAAAGAGATGGAGTGTAGGTTAGAACACAGTATAAATAAGTCGCTTTGCTGAGTAACGGGATGAAGCTTCCACCCCGGCGTGTGGCCGGGGCGCGAGAAGCTCCTGGCCTTGCTGCAGGTAGCGTGCTCACGCGGTGGGAGCCGGACCCCGCTGCTGGCCGGGGCCTTGCGTGGCACCAGCTCGAGTTCATTGCTGTTCTCCACAGGAAAGACGTTTCAATAAACGAGACACAGGCCCCATCCTAGCACCCTCCCCTCCCAAGCCTGGGCTTGAAGAAAACGTCTGAGCTTCCACTTTTAATTCTAGGGACTCGTGTATGGCTCCTGTTCCTGCTGGGAAATAACCTGTTAGGATCAAAAGCCAGGTGGTCCTGACACCCCCCTGCCTTCAGGAGTTAAAAACGTCCAGTGGGATCGGACACTGGGGCAGCCTTTCAGCCTCAGAAGGTTTTGTCTTCATATGAAACTTGCAGCTTTATGTGGAGAAAATCCCGGGGAGGGAGACATGCCAGCCCCCGCGGGGCAGTAGCTGGGGCTCTGGCCTTTCAACAGTAAATTTCCTTTTTGTGTTTCTTAATTTCAGGGACAGGTGTGTTTTTAAAAGGAAGCCCTGGATGGCAAGAGGCAGAAACATAGGACAGGCTTAGGGAGAAAAACAAACAAACAAACCAGAGATAGAAATAGAAAAAGAAAAGCTGTTTAAATATCTTGTACAGTCCATCTGGAGAACAATCCCAAGTCCCATTCTTGCTACATTTCTTTGGCCACTGAACAAGCTTTAGAAAAATTTCAGGGTAATAGTTGCTCAGCTGGTGACCAAATTGTTGCTGTTTTCTCAGGGATGTGCCTTTGCGGAGCGACGTGCAGTGTAATGCACGTGGATTAACGTCAGCAGCGTGCTACTTGCCTGGGATGAGAAGAATCGCTTTACTGTAAGTGCAAGTGGCAATGACTATTCTACCATGAGAAAAATCTGCAAAGCAAGAGAGTTCAGTTGCTCCCTTTACCAAAGGACAGAGCAGCCAAGTGGTCAGTATCTGTGCATACCTTTCCCAGAACCTTGTAGCTCATATTCAGGTCAGTAACATTTCAAGCATTAGTGAGACAAAGTGGTAACAACAGACAAACGTGATTTTTTTTTTTTTTTTTTTAACCTAAGTCACAGACTGGCACCTGGAATGGTGCACTTTTTACAGGTACATATTGCACTAGACTTGTCAATAACATTGTTAAGTAGATAATAGCACCGTTGAATGGAAAGTTAGAACAAACGCTATTTTTTCTTAATTAAAAGGTCCCCAGAGAAAGGAGGGATACCAATGTAAAAGTTTACACATCCCGAAATAGTGAGACAGTAAAAGCAAGTTGTCCGTTAAGTGGCACTTTGAAGAAAGCACGACTAAACCTTCTGTCAAACCAGGCCAGAAGCACTGTAAGCCGGGCCTCCAGTGCCATCCTTGTGTTGTCAAGGAAGAAGATGCTCACGAGGCCAAGCAAGTCTTTGGGCAGCAAAGGAACAGATAGGACAGAACTAGCCCTTGGACTTGCCAGTAGGTGAATTAACCCAAGAGAGAGGATTGTTGTTCACCACAGGGGTCCCAGCTTCCCTCAGTGGCTTTGGAATAGGTCGTCTGTCATGCTCCCAGATACCAATGCCTGGATGTTTTTATTCCTAAAGGTGCTGTGAGGGGAGGGTCAAAAATAATATTTACTTCTTATAAGAAGGTGCTTATGCAAAGTGTTCCACTTTTCATGATTACAAATCCAACCACACTGAATCCGGAGTGAATCAGGGAGACTGCCTTAAAGCACAGTCAGAAAAAAATCGGCATCAGTGAGACTGAAACTTGGGTGTGTGATGGTTTGGGAAGGAAATTTCTCAATCCATCATGGATCTCTGCTGTTGTACAGGTTTGTGTTAACTGCCTAGGACCCCTGTGCTGGTTAGCAAATACACCATCCACTACAACAGCTGTATTTATTTAACTAGTACTCAAAATGGGAAACAAGGGCACTTGATTATAGACCAGAAGGGTCTGGTCTTCCAGACAACCCTCTCTGGATCACAGAGCAGTTTACTGCAGAGCCAGATCCTTGCCATCCCAAGCGCGTTCCTGTGTTTGATGTAAAGTCACTAGGGTAAAATTTATTCCAAATACGCTTTGCTGAGGAAGTCATTCCCCTCCCTCCCTTCTTCCTCCCCAAAAAAGAAAGATAGAGAGATGTCTCCTTTCCGATTACCCTCTTGATTCATGGATCAAACAGCGTGAAGCAAGGTCCCACGACAACGGCTTGCGCGTTCTTCCCAGTGATTTTTCTTTTTTGTATTAATTTTAAAAAACTTTTTTATCAAAAAAAAAAAAGACAGTTTATGGCTAAAGTGGGTGAAAAGGAAATGTGCCCAACAGCCGTTATGTAGGGCAAAGCAGGAACCCGGAGAAGGAAGAGTGGATGTATTCCGTGGAGTACAACCCATTGGCCTGGTCCGAGGGCATTTGTACCCAGACTTGGTCGTTCTCCTTGAGTTCAAGCACGGCACTGCCCGAGGCCTGGTCCAGGTAGCCCTTTTTGTACTCGTCATAGGTGTAGGTGGCGGGCACGTTGTTCTTATAAAGCGCCACCCAAACATTAGTCCCTTTGACATGCACATGGTAGGCAAAGTAGTAGATGCCGGATACAGGGCAGGTGAATATCCCGGTGACAGTATTGTAGCCATTGTGCCCGTTATACAAAGTCCGGTCAAACTTGACCGGCATGCCTGATGCCGGGAAGGGGGAGGTGAGGATGGCGGTGAAGGCCGGCGCGATCCGGGCAGAGAGTTCTCCTCGGCCATACTGCGGCTTCCCTGGCTTGCCGTTCCCCAGCACG
>NW_009595781.1:0-310 GCF_000690535.1 Cariama cristata
GCCGTAAGCAGCTGTAGTGCAGCTCCCAAATCAGCCTCTTTGCTGGCTCTTCCCTTCCCAAAAATGCAACAAAAAAATTAGATTTATTCCATTTTTTACGGATTTGCAAAGCTTTGTGCCTTGCTGGGGGAGGGAGGAGGAAGGGGTCGGGTACCAGGATGCTCTTGACAGGGAAATCCTTCAGCCCCCGGTCGCGGGGCGAGTCGAAGACGACGGGGAAGGTCTTGTGGGGGGCTTGCACGTAGCCGAATTCGCCCTCGTCCTGGAGAAGGGATGGAGATGATGGGGGGGCGGTCCCTGGAGCTGGTGC
>NW_009595781.1:449-660 GCF_000690535.1 Cariama cristata
ACGCGTGGAAGAAAAAATGGGCTGTGAGGGCTGATCCAGCACCGGGCAGGATGCGGTCGCCCACCCAGCACCCACCTGCAGACGAAGACCTCCAGCGGTGCTGCCGTGTTGGGGGTCATGATCCACGGAGCCACGCGGAAAACCACCGTGTCGGTGAAAATGGGAGTCTCCAACAAACCCTGGGATGGCGAGGGGACAAGGTTTGGGCTCT
>NW_009595782.1:0-251 GCF_000690535.1 Cariama cristata
TTTTTCGTTTTTTTTTGTTTGAAACATATATTTTTGCCCGGCAGCCCAAACCCAACGCGAAGGGAAAGGGGGGGAAGAGAAATCAAATGGGAAGAGAATAGCTCCAAGTCGGCAGGACAATGCACGGGAAACGGGGAGATTAGCGTAGCTCTCGAAATCCATCGCGCCCGCCCCGTTTCTGAACCATTCGCCCCCGCGCCTCGTCTTTTTTAATTCTCCCAGCTCCTGAATTATTCCAGTCCACGAGCGGG
>NW_009595782.1:261-539 GCF_000690535.1 Cariama cristata
CCCGCGGAGCTGCCAAGAGCGTTGCAACAGGAAAGAAAGAAAGCGAGAGAGGGAGAGCCAGGCAGAACCCTCACAATCGAGCAGCGAGAAGAGCAAGGAGAAATTAACATCCAATTAGTGCCGTGTTTAACGAGGAAGACAGAGGCGGCTGTTGTTTTATTGCCCTGTTCTTTTCAGGCGCATCTGACAGGCAGCGGGGAAGGCACCCCTGCTCCAAGTGACGTCATCATATTTTATTTTTTAATTAATTTTTTTTTTTTCCCTCCCCTTTTTCCCCC
>NW_009595783.1:0-556 GCF_000690535.1 Cariama cristata
CTGCAAGATACGCCTTCTGCTTCTCTCTTTTTTTCCCTTTTGTTTTGCCCTTTCTCACTCCCGTCCTCATTTTTTCTTTTTTAATTCTTTTTCCCCCGTTCTTTTCTTTTTCTCCGTTCTTTCATTTTCCCTCTCTTTTCTTTTTTCCCTTTCTTTTATTTTTCCCTTTCTTTTCTTTTTCCCCTCCTTTCTTTCATTTTTTCATTTTTCTTTTCTTTTTTTTTTTTTTTTTAAGTGAACAGAAACAAAAATGTGACTAGCAATTGAATTCAGAAAGGAAATCTAAGTGATTTTATAGACAGAAGTGTGAACCACAGTCATACCAGAAGTCACCTGAATTTTTCCCTGTCATACGCAATTTCCCATGTTCGTTTATGTCATCTTCGCGGTGTCAGTTCCCGTCCCTTAACTACGCCCCACGACCAACAGGTTTAGCATCAGACGTACAAAATCGGCTAACCGGCGTAAGCCGCCGTGTCAAGTCATAAACCCTGTCTTGTTAATCACATTTCCCTCGCCGGGGGCGAGTGGAAGTGGCCGGAGCCGGGGAGAGGCG
>NW_009595783.1:675-1434 GCF_000690535.1 Cariama cristata
ATTTCTTCGCCTTTATCAAAGAAAGTTTTGACCCCAGATGGAGGGGGTGAGCTGAGCCTCCGGTGGCAAACAAAGATCCCCACGGCCAAGCCCCCTCGGAGCAGAGAATGCTCTTTCGTGTCTCCAGAAATTCGCGTCTTTCCTCTCTCCATCCCGATTTAAAAGTGCCGCTCAGCTCCGCGGTATCATTCTTGCGCGAACGGCTCTAAAAGAGCGAGAAATCTTCCATCCAGCAAAACAGGAGAGAAACGCAGAAAGTTGGCTCGGGTATGGCTTTTTTTTTTTTTCCCCCCCCTCCATTTTCCCATTTTTCCCTCTGTGGTGAGTGAATAAACCAGAGTATGGTGCATTTGGTTTTGTTGGTTTTTTTGGTGTGGTTTTTTTTTTTTGGGGGGGGGGGGGGGGTTGGCCAAGGTCTAGTCCAGCCCTCTCTGCTGAGGAGGACGTGCTCTGAAATTCAACCAATTTCCCCAACGCTTTTGTTGCTGATGAACTGAAGCCCTATTGTTCGTCCATTGCCACGGTCTTTTTCAGTTCCTACTATGCGTTATGCGTTGCCAGACATAATGAATTTGCACCAAAACCTCTCATAGTTCCATTCTGACAGACGGAACAAATTAGAAATGTCTGGTGTAAAGAAGAGCATTGGCCACCTTTTCCTAGAGAAGAAGGAAAGCGCGCATTTCTTTGGAAACTTAAAAAAAAAAAAAATTGCAGCAAAATGTCGAGTTTTTTAAGGTGTTTTCTTCCAGCTAACTT
>NW_009595784.1:0-9185 GCF_000690535.1 Cariama cristata
TTTCCAACCTAAATGATGTTATGATTCTACATAGGGATATTATTTCAACACACTGGCATGCATTTACATTTAATTATACAGACTACTGATAGGAACTTTGTACAGATTCATTAAACATATTGTCACTTTGGAGCCAATCAAATTTTCTTCCAATTTATGTTTGATAGTAATATAAAAGTTGAAAACTTTTTCACATTTTACATAGCTTAGGATGTGCTTTTGTGTAACCCAATCATGTAATCCAACAAACGGTTATTTCAGAGCAACAGAAAGAAAATATAAAAGAATTAATCAATCTCTCTCTCACACACATATCTAGAAACCAGTATACTACACAAATCTAGCAATATATGGTAACTCTACATAAATAAAGAGCTTACTTTCTTCCTTCTTGCTAATAATAGCTGGTAGTGTGTAGATCTGTAAAAAAACCAAACACAACAGGTCAACGTTTGTGCTTTAAATTCTTTACTGCCAGGTTTGTTAGTAGCTGCAACATGCTATGTATTAGCTTGCTGCTAGGGGAAAGCCAAACTTGCTTTTCACCTTCTCTTGACATTTACCCCCACAGCACTCACGCCAGTTACCAGTCCCGTGCTAGGACACACGCTTAAAACATTTTAGAAGTCAGAATTGCAGACTCCAAATGGGTTAAATTTCAATACAACTACTGATCTAATTTCTGTACTGTCAAGCAAGAAGCTTGTAAAACACTCATCCATCTCGTAAAACCAATCAACCATTTTTTTTCCCCCTTGGATATAGGTCTGGCATCACCCTCATCCAGTGACTATTTTAAGTGCAAATTAATAGCAGGAAGAAATCTCAGACAAGCCTGTCTCTTAGTAGCTTTCAACACATTTTTACGTTCCTTGCAGTGTCTTTCAAGATGATGTTTATTGTTTACTTCATGACACTGCCCAAAAGATGGTTTGTTTTTACCAGTGCAGAAACTACGTCACAAATGCTATCTGAACCATGAATCCTATTAGACAATATGCTATTTAAACATTAATATCCTAATATAAAATATTAATATATAAATAAAGGCTTAAATTCACTAATAGTTCTGCTTTTCTACCATCTACCTACTTTACTGTCTACTTGCAACAGTGTCTTACAAAGAACAGAACTGTATTTGCCTGTACTGTAACAGTGTCTGAAATGCATGCTAGCTTGTTTCTTTAATATGTGTGCCATAAAACTGTAAAAAGAAAAGAAAATGGAAAAATATCCTTACTGGTTCCTTTCCATCCATAGCTTCGAGCCAAAGTTTTCGGTTGGATTCTGAAAAAGCTTGCAGTGTGATGATTCCAGGTCTGTCAAAAACATACACATACACTGAAGTTACTAATTTCTTTTTCTCAAACAGTATCCAAAGTCAGAATCCAAATGCACATTGACATGAAGTGAATACATAAAAGATAGAGAAGCTAAAGAAAGTTGATAGCTTCTGACATGACACAATAACTTTGAGCTAGATTTAAAAACAGGTCTGTTTTTTAAAAGTTCGGTACTGCAACACGGAATTTTAGATGCCTAGTCCTAAGTGCTACAACCCTCTAACAGGTATTAGGCACCTGCATATTTCAAGATGAGTTTTATACCTGCAAACAGGATCCCATACAACTCATTTTTCAGTGCAGAGATGCTTAGGGTGGAAAACTTATGGCAAGATACTCCAGCTCAATTTGACTATGTATGTCTATGTCTGAGCAGGTTATCTACTTTCCTTTCATAGCAAATGAAGAGAAGTAGGTACTTTTAATCTAAAAATCAGCACATCCCAAAAGAGACATCCAAAGTCAGTCAAAAGAAATATGCCCTAAAATGGTTGCCTAAAAAGAGCACTTTGAGATAGTATCTGAAGTCTGGAGATGTAAAGTCAGTAGAGCTGAGAACTGTCAATGGTGCAAGAATTTTTTACTTGAGAGGATTCAAAAAACCAGCTCTTTCTGCTGGTTCTGCTCGTAACTGCTATGATAGAAGTTTAAAAAGTGGCATATCCCCTCTATTGATAAGGCTGTGACATTGCATAGAAAAAGAGTCACGGGAACCAGTGAAGGGATGAATTTCAATCTTTGTTCCTGCAATAATTATATGAACAGACATGTAAATAAAAAGAATTAGTCTCCATTTGTGATCACAAGCAAATGAGTTCTTTAAGAAATGCTTTGAAATTAATTCACTGATTTGCTAACACAGAATGCCCATGAGACAGTCCATTTTAGAAAGTCCTGTTCTCACACCACTGTAGTCTATCTCTCCTCAAAACTTACAGCAGACTGTCCAAACCTGTGATTTTTCTATGGCAGGTTCACAAATCAAGGATACTATAGTTTTTACTAGGTATTTATATTCCATCACAAAAATAAACAACCTAAAACCCACCATCCTTTCCCACCTCCTCCAAAAGACCTACATTGTCACCTTGTATTTAAAAAGCATGCAAGAAAGCAACAGGATGATATAAAATATCAAAATGCGTGTTCACACACATACACCAATCCATTCAAGACAAAGCAAGCCCTGCTCTTATACATAAAAATGCCAAGCTGAGTATTTTGTTTGCTATCTACTATCGCAACTGTAAAAAGATACAGTTAATCCAGATGAAGATGTATAATTGTTTTTCTATTTTTTTAAGTCTAAGTTTATTTCTGGTTTAATATTCTGTCTTGCAACCTACTCACAGATTCTTATCTAGCAATTTTTCCTCTCAAAAACATTTTAGAAATAGAAACTGATTTTCTTCTCTCTTCTTTCTATTGTGATTATTGCTTAATATTTCAGTTGGAAAATTGCATTTATACTTATAGTCCTTTGAATAGCATGTACAGAAAGAACAGGAATTTCTGACTGTCATTTTACTTCAAGCTTAGAGATACCTGCTTTTAGCTCTGGGTTTCTGATTTAATCTGTTGGCCAAGTTTGTAGTCATTGTATAGCATGTTTTAACACTCAAATATCTCTAGTTACTGAAATAGTTGGTAATTTCTCAGAAATTAAAATTACATTCAAGGTGAAACACACTTTTTGATGTTAACTTTTTATATAGCTCTGGTACAAGTAAGATGATGTAATCTCTGAATAGTTTTTCAAGAAGTCTGAGCTGAACATAGGTGTGAAAAACACCTAAGTAAATTTTAAATTAATTATGCCAATTAGAAGGGTTCACAGTGCATGTTCTCCATTAGTTGTTCTCAAGGGTTTCTTTCAGTTATTGTGGTTCTTTCATGAAATGAGATGTGCACATCAGTCTGCATGATTTTCCAATGTTTTAATAAAATAATGTTTCATATGATGTTTCATACAATGCTGCATGTAATAATCCAAGGACAGAATTAGCTCTGTGGGATAAGGTGTTTGGAGGCAGAAGTTACTCATAAAATCTTGCAGTAAAATTTTGAAAACTGGTGCAGCTGCACATTTTTAAAGAGAGCTTTTTCATGATGAAAATTCATACCCTCACATTACTAAGAAAACTTATCTTTTACTAACGTCAATTACTTTTAAAGTTTTCCTGTATTTTGCACGTGATGTCCAACATTACATTCCAAGTAAATAATATTAAGTCTTGAATTTAAAATTAGTTCAAATGTAATCATTATCACAGTCTTTTTGAATTCTCAGTATTCCAGTCCCATGTTTATATATGAACTGGTTCACATTCTTAGTCATTATAGACATCAGTAACAGCCACTGCATTTCCTCTTTCTTAGGGGAAACCCAAGTTTTATGAACATAACATCCAGAAGACATTAATGTTGCCCTTGGATATGAACTCCCACCAAATATTTCTAGGTATTTTGTTGTGTATTTATCCCCTCTGCTGACCTGTACAAAACTTCACTACTTCCCTGAAAAAAAATCAATTGGAAAAGTTTACTTTCTATAAACCTGTGAAAGTTAGATCCTTACAATAACGACCCATTAACTTTGTATTCTACTCCCCTTTCAATCTTCTGTCCAAATTTCCAGAATGCCTTCAACTTACAGGCCATGCACATTTGTAATCAATCAAAATGTCCCAAAAGAATAAATAATATGTAAAAAGTGCCTATAACTATCTCTTTGATAAGAACTTGAAGAACTGCAGCTGGAACTAATTGTTCTGTGCAGTTTTGTTGGAACTGTGGACATTCTAGTAGAGTAAGGAAGAGACAAGAGACAACACTCACTTGTGAATATGTTACAATGCTACTGCCACAGATGCATCTAATAAATGCAATTCTACTTAGAAAGAAACAACTACCAATTTCAAAGTCAACCTACCCATTCAAGCTTAGGAGCTTTCAAGAGACCAATTAGTCTTGGCATTTGTTCATATCAAATTTCTCTTTCTTAAACCTGAACTCGCTCAGAAGTCTATTTTAGAAAAATGATGTATTATATTTTAAAGTACCAAAGTAGCCTCAAGATTATCATGTAAATACAGCAGTTCTGAATGGAACTTAAAATGACAGTAACGATCATAAAATATTTCTTAAGAGAATGACTACAAAAGTCAGTCTATTTATCATATTTTAAGGTAAAAATTAATTCAGTATTTCTTTTTATTCCCAAGCTTGGAAAAAATACTTTTACAAAGTACTGTGTACATACATTTCAAATACAGAAAAGCTGTTTCATCTATCTTTTATAATTATAATATGCAGGAATAAGTGAAAAAAAAAGTGTAGACTTAATTTTCAAAAAAGAAAAGACACGTGCTATCATACATTTCTCAAAGAAATAGACATTGGTACAGAATTTACATATTAATAAGTATTTATAAAACTATTTATGATCTGTTCCTAAAAGAGGGCATTCAGTTGTGCTACAGGTTCTGTAAGAATCCATCTTATATCTGCATGCAAACATAATGTAGCTAAGGCAACACATAAGCAATGTAGTGAACTGTTAGAAAAACAGATTTGAACAAATAAGTACTAAGTCTTGAAAGCCGAGTTTGTCTGGATACAAGCATATTGAGAAATATATTGTTCCTATTATAGGAGTAATTATTACATATTGGTTGCAAGTGCTTCTATTTTTAACTATTTTCAATTTGTTAACACAATGAAAAACAATTCAAACCTCTCAAATACTTCAATATCGAAACAGAAACGTTTGTCAATTGAATCTGTCTTTCTCCTGATGCAAGATTTTAGCTTGAATATTTCTGGTGAGCTTGTGACAAGGCCATTCTATAAAACAAAACAAAACAAAATTAGCACAGGCAGGGTGCTGATATACCTTGGCTTCACATCTTAGATTTAACTGTATGAACAGTCCAAAGAACATACCGTAAGATAGATATTAAAACTATTTAGGAATATATACAATAATTTCTCTGTATATAAAGTAAGACTATAATTAATTGCTTTCTGTTGCTCATTTGTTATTTAATCATTATATTTCAGAAAACACCCTAAATTCAAAACTTTACAAACATCTGCATATATAACGTGATTATATGTTACATGTTAGAATGAATATCTCATGATTCTGTCAAGTCTCACATGTAGATAAAAAGATTTCTAAAGAATAAAGCTGACTAACTCCTAGTTCTGGCCATCATCATTGTGAGGTCACTCTATAATGTTGGAGGCTGATGCAATCAGGGGCGTTTTTGATGAACGGGAGAAAGTAAATGTCACTCCTGTCTTCAAGAAGAGCAAGGAGAAGGATATAGAATTATAGAATCATTTACGTTGGAAAAGACCTTTAAGATCCTTGAGTCCAACCATTAACCTAGCACTGCCAAGTCCACCACTAAACTGTGTCCCTAAGCACCACACCTACAAGTCTTTTAAATACCTCCAGGGATGGAGACTTCACCACTTCCCTGGGCAGCCTGTTCCAATGCTTGACAACCCCTTCAGTGAAGAAATTCTTCCTAATATTCAATCTAAGCCTCCCTTGGCGCAACTTGAGGCCATTTCCTCTCATCCTATGGGGAACTACAGGCCAGTCTGCATCACCTTGAACCCTGGGAAGCTGATGAAGTGAATGATCCTGGAAAGCATTTTCACCTGTATATGGACAGAAAGATGACTGGAAGTAGTCAGGAAGGATTTAATGAAGGGGAAATCATGCAGGATCAACTTGATAGCCCTCTACAATGCAATGGATGGCTCAGTGGATGATGGAAGAACAAAGAATATTATTTATCTCAACTTTAGCCAGGCTTTCGATACTACATACTACTATAGAAGGATGTTTCCTACTACATCCTCATAGACACACTGGTGAAGTACAGGCTAGACAAATAGATGGTGGGGTGGACTGAAAACTGGCTGAACTGCTGAGCTCAGAGCACGAGTCCAGCTGCAGCCAGTCATTAGTGGTATGCCCAAAGGATCATCGGCATTGTTTAGCATGAATAGGAATAACCCCAGGCACCAGGACAGGCCGGGGCTGACAGTATGGAAAGCAGCTTGGCAGAAAAGGACCTGCAGGTCCTGGTGGGCAACAAGTTGACCACGAGCCAGCAATGTGCCCTTGCAGCAAAAAAAGCCAACAGCCTCCTGGTCTGCATCAGACAGAGCATTGCCAGCAGGTGAAGGGAGGTGATCCTCACCCTCTGCTCTGCACTGCTGAGGCACATCTGCTGTGTCCTATGCTGGGCTCCCCAGTACAAGAGATACAGTGATGCACTACAGCAAGACCAGCTAAGGGCTACCAAGGTGATTAAGGGCTTGGAGCATCTGTCATGAGGAGAAGCTGAGAGAGCTGGGACTGTTCAGCCTGGAGAAGGGGGATCATATCAGTGATTTATCTATAAATATCTGATGGGAAGGAGTGAAGAAGACCGAGTCAGATTCTCCTTAGTGGTGCTCAGTGAGAGGGCAAGAGGCAATGGGCACAAACCAAAACACAGGTCATTCCATTTGAACTTAAGAAAAAGCTTTTTTTCAGTGGTCAAACACTGAAACAGGTTGCCTACAGAGGTGACGGGGTCTCCATCCTTGGAGATATCTAAAATCTGACTGGACACAGGCCTTGCTAATCTGCTCTGGTTGACTCTGCATTAAGATTAAACTAGATATGTCCAGAAGTCCCTTCCAAACCTCATCCATTCTATGATTCTGTGCAAATGTGATTGATTTCCTATGCATTTGGAACACCACATTAGAGAAGTTATTTAATATGTGGTTTATATACATTGTAAAAGAAGTATTTTTAAATATTTAAATGTATTTAATTTATCCTATATAAGGCATGCACTGCTTCATGTATGAAAATAGCTTTATGCTTTGGTCACCATATTTTTTTCTTTTAACAGGTCCTGAACGCTTAATAAAAAGATGGAATATACAGTTCATGTATGCATTCACACATATGCAACTCACCACTTTTCCACCAGATTTTGTTTCAGCTATACTCATTGTAAATGTCTTTGTTCCTTTATCGTAAGTGCAGTAATGTTTTACCCATGTAAATCCAAGAGGTCCTAGATTCAAGAGAGACAGTATTAAAAATAATTGTTTTGGCACTATTTATCACTGTTTTAGTTGGAGTTAGAGAAATAAAACATAACAGCATCTACACGAGGCCTACAAAATAAAAAACTCCTCCAATTTTCTAATTTGAACATGTTGTTCAGGTGTAATTTTCAAATATTGCAGCTTGATAGGGTTGCCCAACAGAGTTCTGTCAGACTGATTTTCTTTGGCAACTGGATGGGTAACAGCACTTTACTAGGGTAAGCAGGCAGGAGACAGGCAAGATCCTGAGGATTTTTCTGCCTAGGAAATAGAGTTGAAGATTTTATCAACCCAAGTGAAGCACAAGGATTCAGTATTACATCCTTCCTCTGAGGGAAACCTTGAAGTCTGGTATTAGATCCAGAAAACTGGATGAGGTCATGAAGTCAGAGTGCATTTCCCTTTACTTCCAGAGTTCTTGCCAAAGGTAACAAATGCTTTTGGTAGTATTATAGGTAGTATTATAGCTATTCTTCGACCTGTTACCTTAACGGAGAGGGTAAAGAGGCATTGGCTCAGAGATAGGTTTAATCTTGTGCAGTTGAACACTGATGGGCAATTTCATTACGTGAAAGGAAAGAAAGGAACAGTGCACTGCAAAACAACGGTGGTTTAGAGATGAGGGATAAATATGGTGGGTGGCAGAGGTGGTGCCTTCAGCAAGAAACATTGGCCTTTCATGCCTCAGAAGGGGTCCTGCTGGGGAAGAGGTGGCTGTAACAGTGGCGCACAACTGACTGCGTCCACAAACTGACAGCTGCACACACAATACCAAAGTATAATGTACTTGGGGATTCACTGGTCTTCAATTTAGATAGCCATACAGGACACTTACAGTGATTCGCAAGTAAGTGGATGTATGCCTTATACTAGAGAGGTCACACCACGCTACTTCTTAATGCTACTACAAAGTATAGGATCTCTGATGCATATGTTTTCACTCCTGGATTACCCAGAGCTTTCCTCAGGCATTGCTGTGAACCTTTAGTGAAGCTAAACTCAAAACCCTCTTGAGCTTAAGCTCAACGTTATTTAAACTTCGTCCTCAAACCTAGCTTAGATACAGGTATTTATAATGTATTCTTTGCTGTGGGGACATGGAATAAATCCTCCCACCATTTCCATAATTCTCTCCACATCCTAGAAGTACAGCTAAGATGTCCCACAATCTTCTGGAAAAAAAAATATGTTTACTGTAGCACAGAGAACAAGATAAGCTTCCAGATTCTTACAGATACATCTGGAGGGATGGTGCACTGTAGAGGACAGGATAATTCAGGTTTTTGCAGCGTGACTGCTCCCCTTTGGGCCAGAACATTATGGCTATAACTGCACCGGTTAACAAACAGTGCTGGCAGCATTCACAGTGACTAGGTAACACACAGTCAGTAGGTAGCTTGGAAAAAACTTCTTGAGGATAGGAAATTTAGCATAGAGGATGGGATATTCTGTGCAAGCTCATCTCAGTGGCACAGTACAGCCCCATTCATTTTACCAGCGTTGACACAGCTTCTGGCTACGCAGCTGCAGAGACCAAACCCAACGGCTGCGTGAAGAGGTACCAAGAAGGAAAAGCATTTCTTTCCTCTTGGACAGCATTACGCTTCAGAGCCTGGCATTCAAACGTGGTGCCTCTCTGCAGAGCCATCACAAATGTAGGTGCCAAAGCAAAGTATACACACACACACACACACATATACATTTATATATATA
>NW_009595785.1:0-5561 GCF_000690535.1 Cariama cristata
CCTTCGGTGTCACCTTGCCCCTGCGCTTTCCCTCAGGCGGGGAGCGTGGGCTCAGGTAGGAAGGGGAGCCCTCCAAACCCGTGAGGAGCAGCTGATGCTGGCGTGTGGAAACTCAGTCACTCCTGGACAGGCAGGGGGGCTCCCAAACACTTTTATTTGTACAGAACACAAGTCCTGTGTCGTACAGGAGGAAGAGGGGACACCGGGGCTTCCAGATGCAGCATTGGTTAATCAGCAATACCTGTCCAAATATTTTAAGCAAGACTGAAGTGTGCAACTGCTTTTCTACTTCTCACTGCTGTTACAATGCGTTAGTGAGGGTCAGAGAGGAGTAGATGTATTCTCTAACCCCCAAGAGAAATTCTGCCTGCTCCCTTTTCAGCCGTGTGGATTGTTGCACGGCGGCCCTCACGTGTTTGCTAACTCAGACGCTTCCCGCTTCAGAAAAAGACACACAGCATCTGTGTCTTTTCCTTGACAAAGTCCTAGGAACACAGCTGATAACACGATCCTGGAGCTGAGCATCTGCTATTTGAGATGCGTGTATGCGCCACAGGACACAGAAGTACTTTCCTTCTCCTTGTTTTATGCCTCAGCTCCATGAACTGTTGAGAGAAGACAGACCTTACTTGGTGAGACTCTTCACTTCTTACCTTATCCACGTTGTCTTGCTGTATCCAAATCTTAAAATCTAATTGAATTGCGAACCATAACTGCCCCCCCTCCCCAAAAGAATGTAGGAGCAGCAAATGAGATGTGGCCTATTTCAACTTCTCTTCCTTACTTGGACAGGTCTTACCAGAGAGATTCTGCTCTGACATAAAGCATCTGTGCCCAATTTTTTCTTGTTCACGATGAAATAGTGGTGGCCAGCTCTTGGATATTGGGCCACAGCTTAACTTAGAGAAATATTGAAAGGGACTTCAGCTTTCCATACTGTAGAAAAAAGTGCTACCGTGTTCATCCTGTGTGATCAAACACTCTGCTTTAGTGCAGCAACAGTGGATTCCAGTCCTGCTTTAACAACTATCTTGAAAACGCATTGTAACATCTAAAGACTTTGCAATCAAACGGTTGTATCTGATTGCATTGCTGATTTGGTTATGGGATTTGGAAACGTGAAGCATGTTTTACAATTCAGTCTGACAAGCAGAAACATTCTACTTATCACCTTTTTCTTCTCAAGTAAAAGCAGTTTGTACAATTTTAAGAATTTTTCATTAACGAATCAGAATGATAAAAGTATGCAAAGTAATTAATTGATATTATATTAAGAAAGTTAAACTAATACGAGTGTATTACAAAGTTCTGAATACATTTAAAAATACCTAGTCTTCCTGGCCAGCCAGCTGTCCAAAGTTTCCAGAGACACAGGGCAGAGCTGCCACAGCCGTTGAAAAGCGTATGGGAATTGGTAAGCAGAAGCTAGGAAGGATCTGGGGTTTGTTTCTTTTCCCCACAGCTGTTACAAAAAAAAAGGAAACCGAATGGGTGGAAAACCTTTTGTCATCAACACTGCGCTTCCCCTTGTTCTGCTTGCGGACAACAGCCATACCCAGGTCTTGGTCCTCACTTGCTGGGAATGTATGTTGTACACTCCAGATAAAAGGATTTATCATGAAGGAACACTCCAGTGTGAGCAGATGGAGTAGACAGCTTAGTTCTGGGAACATGTAGGCTTCATCGACAACGTGAACGTAGGACTCTTCGGAGACACTAATTTGGCTGAAGAGAGGACTAGACTTTAGGGTGCAGAGGAACCTGCTGCTTCTGAAGAAGGAAACTGGTTGTTGCTTGCAGCAGATTGTTCTCCTACATTCAAGTCCTATCCCCATTAAGCTGAAGAATCCTTGAGCCACCCAAAGACTAAAGAAAATAGAAGTCCCCAATGGCTGAGAAAGAAGAGGACACAGCGTGTGTCCGTGGGGCTAGAAGGCTTATAAATGCATATACACACATTTGACTGAAAAGCAGAAGGCATGGCTGTTGATGGTTAGAGAAACCCTTGTGAGGCGTACAAAACCAGCAGTTTAATGACTTCATCAACAGTCGAGAGAGATTGAATGCATGGAAAAAGATCCAGAGGCAAAGGTTGATGAGTTTTATCTGGTTTTTGACCACCACCCTGTGTTGATTACTCAGAGAGCATTAACAATGTCAGGCAGACATGATATGCCATTGGCAAACTGGAATAAATTACATGTACCGAGAAGGGCCGAGGGGTTTTTGTTACTGTGTAAGCGTGTTGCTACACTGTCAATAGCAATAACGTTAATAACTTCCTTCTGTTTTAAGCAATCCCCATCAGATCCTTCAATTCCAGTGTTGGTTTTTTTAAAGTCTTTAAAAGGTTTTCCTTTGGCCTACAACACATTTCGCAGAGCTGAAAAAGAAAACGCTGTATTCTGCTCATATTACAACCACTTCCGAGCAATTTACTGACTGCAAATTGTGTGTGCAGGAAGAAAACAAGGTAGTCACTATGGTGATGGTGGTTTGAACTCTTACCACATTTTTTTCAGAGGAAGACAGTCCTACATTCCCAGAGAGACATGCTAGTTGCACCATGCTCTCTGCTCTCTAGTGCTTCATAAAATGATTGCATCAACCTGGCTCTAATGGATTATAGATTAGGCAGAAAGGAAAGGGCATAGGATTGTTCTTTCATATTATCTCCCAATTTATTTTGCTTAAGCAATAGGTAATAATTTACAGAAGCAATTGGTTAGTCACAGCTTGATTTACATTTTTAACTTGGAGGCTACACTAGTGTTATGTTGTCTTTATTTTGGTGGGTTTTTTTGTTGTGTTTTTTTTTTTGTTGTTGTTGTCTTTTTTTTTTTTTTTTTTTTTTTTTTTTTTTTTTGTTAGCAGAGGTGGTTCTGTGATCATTTTGGGGGTTCGGGGGGGGGGGAGTTATTACGTTCTTACTGACGTTCCAGTGGACAATTGCGAGCTGGTACCAGCACAGTTCTTTGTAGCCCTGCTCTTGGAATTGATTTCAGCAGGTGCCGCAGCACTTCAGAGGAGGGGCAAAGTGACTTTTGACCTCAGAGTTTTAAATTCGAGGTTCTGTTTGTTTATAGTCTTTTAACATTTGTTTAACTTTAGTATTCATCTAACAAAATGGGAGAAATATCTTTGTGTCAGCCTGACCTATCTTGGGAATACTTAAAAAGTTCCAACTCCATGTGTAAAACATTTGAAAACTTTTCCATCAATGCAGGGAAGAGGGCACTCGCTGCTCCTGATATTAATTACCAGCAGGGGATGGAGAGGAAAAAAATGCATCTGAAAAATTCAAGTCAGCATTTCTCAAGCCTTCCTTGTGCGTATTATATTTTTCTTTCCTTTGAGTGTGTATGAAGTAGGGAACTAAGAAAGTCAATGTAAATGTTCTATGTTGGAAGCTCTTCAAATTTCAGAGGAAAAAGCCAGGCTGTGTTTATGCTGGTACTCTTGGTGATCATGAAAAAATCAATGATTGCAGCATTAGGACTAGCTGCTTCTGCTTGTCCCCTTCTTGAGCTTTGCTACTCTTACAATTATCTCCATATTCCGATGCACCCATATCTTTTTATTCCATGCTGCTTCTCTTCCTTCCTTCATGAAGTTATTTCTCAGCCCTTTCCAGGGCTAAAGTTGGAAGGAACATAGGATTCAAAAGGAATGTTTTGTATCATTTGATCTAACTTTCTTTCACTATGTTTCCTTCAGTTACAGTGTGCGTATTTCAGTTCAGCGGGTGTAGCAGGTACCCTGATTACCAATGCAACCACATCATCTAGTATTGTTTCACCCTCTCTTTAGGTGGTTGAAGGTACCTTCAACAGCTGCTGCAACATGAAGACTGCCCAGTATTTGTCTCCCTTGGAATGACTTTTGCAGGATCCTGTCCACATGAAACCTGTTCCCTGCATTTGAATACCGCTGGCAAACTGCTAAATACAAAAAATCGTGGTTAGTAAAGGATCAGACCAATTTGACTCATCATCATGTTAAATAATGGTGATGAAATTTTGGGTTGTGTCATTTAAAATGTTCACAGAAGAGTTAAAGGTTAAAATGCTGTGATATATAGCTGAGTATAATTCTCAGAAATGTGATTTTACTTAAAATTGATTCTTTTATTCAGAAACCAAAGATGACAATCCACGGCATGCTGAAAACCGAGAATATGAGACAGTACAGTATAAATTGAAAGCAAGCAAATATATTGAGGACACTTCTCTTGAAATAATTTTTTTTTCATTAAAAATGTTATCAGAAGCTGCTACAGAACTTGAAGAATTTTCATAAGAGCACAGTAATGCTGGATGTTGAATCTAGGTTAAATTTCCTCCTGGCTCCAAGGAATTTTTACTGTAGCTTAAAGGGAAACATTTTCATTTTCATTTACCTATTTTCATTCCTTTATAAACACTTCAAAGTGGATAAAAATTTGCATCTTGTATTTCAAACACAATACCAAAGCATTTTGAATGCTTTATAATAATGTTAAAAAAAAAAACAAAGAACAACAACAACTTCCACATGCATTTGGTAAACTCTTGTTCTACTCCATCAACAGTATGGTTCCTGCTAATTCAGTGGAGTCAGAAATATGTCCAATGAATCTTTTTCATTTAGGCAATTTCTTAGATTTTCTTTAGCATGTTAGTAGTGAAAACTATTTATAAGCATTACACATAATCTTAAATGAGACGTCTATTAAAAATGTTTACTTTATGCAAAACATATAGCCTAGTTTAGCAACAAATTTTATTTGTTATTTTTTAAAATTTCTAGCTATGTTTTTAATAAATACAGGTGTGAAATAGTCTATCACAGTGTACTGGAAATCTTACTTCTTACGATTTAGGATTACATAATGTTGTGACTGGGGCTATTTTCTTATGACAAAACAGACAATGTTTACATTCTGCTTGAGTTATTCAATGTTTGTTACTATATTAGCAGATTATTAAGATTAAACACAGATATTATTCAGTGCTTAAGTCATCTTTCAGGCATTACTTAGTGCATATTGAGTGCCTTTGTAATACAAGACAGACCTGTACTTGACTGTGAGCACATGAACAGTCCCATTGATCGCAACAAAAATTACCATGCACATAAATTAGGAACATTCTTAAAATACCTTGATGACCCATGCAGGCAGTTTATTTTCCTGTTCGTCTCAAAATATGACCTAGCTGGCTCTGGCTACATCTGAGAATTTCAAGTAAGTACTTTCTTTACAATGTTTACAATCAGGAAATTTAATGCCAGGAAGAAATCAATCCCTCCTTCCAATGCATCATCTAACTTAAAAATCGTCTACGAATAAAACATCAGTATGTGGCTGAGGTATGCTGAAGTAGGAGAATTTGCAAGATGTGCAAATGTGAGTACATGGTATTGTAGTGTGTATGCCCTACACTGCTACAGAATTTTTACTTATTTTAATTTGTCTTTGTATATTTGAAACCTCAAGCATAACTTCACAGGTATGTTGTTTTCTCTCCATGCAAAATAGTTCAGCCTAGTAAAACTTAAAACCTTGACCGGGGTGTTCCTGC
>NW_009595785.1:5572-9791 GCF_000690535.1 Cariama cristata
AAAGATATTTTTCTTCATCCTAACATGCTTTTCTCAACATGTTAAGGTTTTTAGCCAGACACAGAAAAAATTCCTTCTTTTTTAGCAGATCTCCATGGGATTAGTTTTGTTGCACAGTAGGAAAATGAAGTGACATATTTATAATCTGTTCTCTGCTCGGCTGTTTTTCCTTGCTAGAAAAGAAGTAGCAGATAGGACTCCTTCGGGAAAGAAACAGCGGCATGGACACCCTGCGTTAATACATGTGTTCTAATTAACAGTTTCACAGAGGATGCCAGTAGCATAGTAAAAACCAAAACCACCAAAGCAATTTGCCATGTTGCATGACAGCTTGCTCACTATCTGACATTAAAAAAATACTTTAATCCGCAGAAACTAGGGAAAAAAATCAATGCCAATTATTCATTACATTTCTGAAAATTGAGGAAGAAACTGGATTGTTATGGATAATGAATCTGGTAAATAAAGCAGTGGAAAAAAAAACAATAGTTAACAGGATAAGTGTGTGTTAGCATTAATGAGAGATGGTACATGGCCACGTGATGGCAGCAGAGTCTGAGGAACTTGGTTTTTTTCCTACATTAAACTATGGATAAACCGGATACAGCCTAAAGTCCCTGACTGGTTCTTCAGGTTCTAGAAAATATACATTATGTATATTTTCACTTAAAAATATGTGGTGTCTTCATCAGACCAGAAGTTTCTGTGGAGAGTGATTACATACTTTTCATTTTTTAAAAAAAAGTACATTTGGGCCAATTTTTTTTTTTCAGTAAAATAGTAGTTTTCATCTCATTTGCCAATATTTCCATCTTTCTTCCTCAGTTAGTTTAGTTCCACCCAGAATAGTAGGAATATTTCTATAAAACCAAGTCAGTTGCTTACTTTTTCCTAATTCCTTTTCCTAATATTTTTGTCCACAGGAAAAAACTGCATTATAAAAACCCCTTTTGGGGAAAACTAGAAAATTAAAATCTGGAATGCCTTTAATTTTTAAGATGAGAACTAAGAAAACTGCTTGTTCTAATACAGAGTCTTTGAACTGAAGAGACAAAATTTTTGGATTCAGATTGGTATAAATTAATAAGCTTTACCTTTGTATTTTAAAAAGAAAACTTCAACCTGCTCATTGTATGTAAACTGGATGCTCTTTCTCAACTCCTAGGAATCTATTTATATACATCCTTCATATGACAAATTCTGAGAACTCAGGATTTGTGCAAGATAGTAAAAAACCCTCAAAACTCTATGAGTTAATAATTGTCTTTCCAAGAAGCTGGGATTTTTTTCTTCTAAACTTTATAAAAGCAGGCTTTTCACATGGGATTCTCTCCTGCAAAAGGCACAGTCCCCTTTCTCCCTTTCTGCATTGCGTGTTCCAGATCCTGCACTGCAAGTTCAGCTTTAATCAAACAAGACAGTCCAGAAAAACTTCCATCAAAGTCACTCTTCAATCCATGCAAATACTTATATTAGGATTTCCTGCTGGAGCGTGACATTTTGCAGACCTGAAAGGCAACCGAAATGCAACCAAAAGGCAGAGTTTAGGCAAGCAGCTCTCTGGAATGGCTTAGATGAACAGGAGCACAGGCTGGATGACCTCCAAAGTCCCATTTCTGGTGACTCTGTGAGGGCTGTCTTGAGGATTGTCCTACCCTCTAGGAGGGAAGCAGCTGCTCTTACAAAAAGCCAATACGCTCTCCAACAATAACAAGGAGTTTAAAGGGATGTCATTAGGTTATGCACAGCGCTGAACTCCGCATTAACCAAAGGTTTTGTCTCAAGGCCCCTCACTGGGTTGCTCTAATGTGGCAGGAAGCAGTGAGGAAGACCATAATCACCAGCTGGAGGATGGAGTGACTCAGCAATATACGTAATTTTGGGTAGCCAGAAGGGAACTCGTTCTGTAGTTCTTTTTGTGCATCCAGATTCCTGCGCTGAACGTGTATTAATGAGTCTTCGCAATTAGAGGTGAGTATGCCTAAAGCACTGCGGATTCCCTTCCTCCAGCCTGTGATTTAACTGCTCGGTCTGGACTACCTGAGGTATTCAAAGCGAGCACTGCCTCACAAGGCAGGCCGCGGTGCTTAATTACAGCAGCACTGTCCAGGTAAATCAGGCCTTTGGCAGATGAGCTTCAGTTGCTTCTGCTGCAGCAGTTTAAGGGGTTACTGCTCTGCCAGTCTGCCCCGGTGGTCTCCTTCTGTAACAGGAATGGCAGAAAAAACCTTTGTCCCATTCCTCTGCTGGTGCTAGGTTTCAGGAGGGTTACGAGTGAGTATGATTTCCAGATTGTAGACCCAAAAAGCAAAGAAATAAACCTTCTGCTAACTCCAGTAGTGAGGTTTTAGACGGCATTTTTCCTCACAATTTGAGGACTGATAGATTAAATTACCTGGAGTGTGAGTGCATGGGTTCATGTTTAACTAATTTGACATCCTTTTATGATAAGGTCACCCACCCAGTGGATGAAGGGAAGGCAGCGGATGTAGTTTTTGGGGATTTTAGTAAGGCTTTTGATACTGTCCCTCACAGCATCCTTCTGGACAAGTTGTCCAGCTGTGGGATGGGCGGATTTATGGTGCACTGGGTGAAGAACTGGGTGAAGGGCAGAGCTCAAAGAGTTGTGATGAATGGGGCTACATCTGGCTGGCAATCACTAACAAGTGCTGTTCTTCAGGGCTCAATTCCAGGGCCAGTCCTGTTCAACGTATTTATCAACGATCTGGATGCAGGAGTTAAGTGCACCATTAGCAAGTTTGCTGATGGTACCAAACTGAGAGGTGCTGTTATCTTTCTTGAGGGACGAGATGCCTTGCAGAGGGATCTAGATGCATTGGAGCATTGGACAATGATTAATGGGATGAAATTTAACAAGTCAAAATGCTGGATTCTGCACCTAGGATGGAGTAACGCCGGGCACAAGTATAAATTGGGAGAGGAATGGCTGGAGAGCAACCCCGCAGAAAGGGATCTGGGGGTGCTGGTTGACAGCTGGCTCAATGTGAGCCAGCAGCGAGCCCTGGCAGCCCAGAGGGCAAACCCCATCATGGGGTGCATCACACCCTGCATCACCAGCCGGTCCACGGAGGGAATTATCCCACTGTATTCAGCGTTGGTGCGGCCTCACCTCGAGTGCTGTGTGCAGTGCTCGGCCCCACCATTTCAGAAGGAGGTGGAGGTCCTTGAATGCATCCAGAGGAGGGCAACAGAGCTGGTGACAGGGCTGGATCGCATGGCCTGTGAGGAGTGGCTGAGGACTTTGGGCTTGTCTAGTTTGGAGAGAAGGAGGCTGAGGGGCGACCTCATTGCTCTCTGTGGCTTTCTGAGGGGGGGGCGGGGGGAGGGGGGGGCTGAGCTCTTCTCTCTGGTCATGGATATCAAGATACCCTTCTTGGAAAAATAAACGTAAGGGATGAATTCTTCTGATTTTCTCCAGAAGAATAATTCTGATTTCAGACTTTGTTGGTTTTCTTGGCACACATTTCCTTGTTGCAAAAAGCCTCTTTTATCCAACTCTGTCAAAGAGTAGTAGAAAAACCTGCTCCAGGTTATCCTTAGATATACACCTTATACTTGGCCATAACTGTCAAAGCATGAAAAAGTAGAATGAGGCAGATGGGAACTTTATGACCATAGATAAAGCCTAGCTAGATCCTTCGACGGATCAAGAACCCTCCAGAATTTCTGAGAAATTCTGCCATATACCAAATGTAATAAGCTAGTACAAGCTGCAGATAGGTTTTTTTTATGGGGAGAAGCATCTGCAAGAAAACCCAAACTGCCTGGAAATTGCACACTTTCCTAGGCTGGTATCTGTTAGCATTTTGAGGTTTCCACTGCAGAAGTAGAAATCAGACACTGCTTGGGAGTGCCTATTGTCAGGACAGAATTTCACGTTCAAGGCAACATTCTTTAGCCTTAGCATGGGTTAGGAAGGAATGAATTATGTGAGGAATGTGGTGGTAGCCTGGTGGTTACATGTTCATATTATTCTGCTCTGCTATACATATTGTGGGGAAACTAGACAAAAGAAGTCAGGAAACAATCTCATAGACTCCTCTAGCCGTATTAATAACCACAAAGGTGGAAGGAAGCATAAAAACAGTAAAAATACCCAGGATACAAGGGTAGCTGGGCTGGCTTTTATCAGCCATTTCCCTGTTGACTAAGAAATGCTATTCTTTTGTCTGTTTCAGACTCGTCTGTCCTTTAAGAT
>NW_009595786.1:0-1065 GCF_000690535.1 Cariama cristata
CATAATGATTCTATGATTCTATGTGCAAGTCTGTCTAGCTGTCTATGGTTAGAGAGTTTTGTAATCATTACAACAGAAGAACAGGCTTTCTTCATACTTAACTACAATACAGTGATTATGGTTACTATCTGCAATGTGATTAAGCACTACAGAAATGCATATAAATGCTTGCTTGGCTGTTGTGTGAGGATGGCAACTGATTCCCTACCAAAAGGGAGGAAGAGAAAACAGATACTTTGCAAGAACAAGTCTCCCTGGCTTTTCATCCTGGGTGCAAAGGTCATCTAGGAGATAAGCCATCAAGTTAATCTTGTCCCCTCTCTGCCCTACAACCTGTCCCTGCTCATTGCAAGCCCAAATAGACCAACACCCATACCAGAAAATACATGGTGGAAGACATATGACGTGCTAGTAAGAGATTTCCAATAGTAGTCAGAATTGGTCAGTACAACCAAGAATCATCTGTGGTGGTGGTTGGTTGGTTGGTTAAAAAACGCATGGAATTAATTTCAAATTAACTGTGAAGTCAGCCCAAAGACTGTGCTCCTGTACTTGAGATAGCTGTGACCTCTTCCATTACATCTCCTTAGCCTGTTTCTTCTGCTCAATGCTTTCACCTGAACTAAATTTACCTGCTTGCATACATGCAGCTTTTGAACTGTCGTTACCCCATGAGATAAATAGAACGTGCTCCAAATCACACCATGTAGTATGAACCCACCAGCTTGGAAATAGTGTGGCTATTAGCTTGCCTGACATCTAAACCTCTCGCAGATGGTCTGTGGTTCCTGACTGCATAAACAGTATGAAGCTGGCTGAAAGTGCGTGTGGTGCACAGGACATCTTCCCTCCCGGTAAAATGACTTTCAGAAAAACTGCATTCAGGGAATGTAAGTGGAAACATCACCCATGGCTCTACCCAGCTTTCATGTTCTTACATCTGTGGAAAAGGTTTCCATTCATGGTAACAAGAACACAGGAGAACTAGGGAAAACTTGCAGACCAGAGAAGCTATTTAATTCATCCTCTGCATCGACTTTGTTAGAAGAGAATTTCAGATGTCAG
>NW_009595786.1:1096-12395 GCF_000690535.1 Cariama cristata
CTAGACAGGGGCAGTGTGGGTAGCTGTGATCAGTGAGAAATAGGATAGCTGTTCTGGGCTTAGTCATTTGTGTTTAACTGACACAATGCTGGGAAGTGAGGAATGAACTAGCTGATCTTCAATTCAAATGTGTGTCCTAGGAAGTGCAAATAAAAGTTGATCTGCCATGGCTTGCTGAAGTCAGTGAAAGTTCCTAAAACCAGTGAGTTTAGACAGGCATTCATGAGCACTGTAGTCTGCTAACCTATTAGTTTGTGCACAGAAGAGAAGCGACTCTCTTTTGCAAAAATAATAAAGTGACTATTGTTGCTGCTTTCAACACACGACGTTTATTCAGCCAATCCCACTCTTACACCTAAGAGTTTGCTTCTAGGTGATCTCAGCATTTTAAGTACAAATGCTTATCTCCGTGAAGGGCCAGGCTTGTGCTAATGAAGATACTCAAAAGCCTTGTGTTCATCTTTGTGGTTAAGATACCCTGGAAGAAAGCAGTGACAATGCACAGTGTCTGACAAGCAGGAGATTGACTGTGAAGACTGCCAGTGTTGACTCTGGGTAGAGTTGTGAACAGCATGGTTTGTCTTATCACTAAGTGCAGGATGTCCTGGATAGATCCCACCCAGCCTAGTATCACAGGTTGTGTTTTTGGGCAAATCTGAGACCCCATCCTCCATGGTAGAGTAGGACCTAGCAGTACAAGGCAACAGTATGGGCATGTCCCTTTTCTCCCATCCACAGCCTGCTCTGGGCTGTAGTTGCCAGAAGCACTTTGCCAGCTACAGCCTGCATGCATCAGTCTTCTATTTGCACTTGGCCTGTAGCTGAATGAAGATTTCCTTTGACATTGGAAGTTAAATCTGTTTGCAATGGGACCAGCTCACGCAAGCGTCCAAAATGTTGGGAAGTTTTCAGCCAAAAAATCATGCAGGGTGACTAGCAAGTTTTCCCCAGCACTGTAAGTCTAATGCCTTGTCTGGTTCTATTGCTGTCCAAGCTGGCCATGTTCCTGCCAATGTCCTAGGCTGAGCTACTGAGCGAGGTTCCTCCTCAAAGAGCTTCCTGGGATGCCCCTCTGTCCCTTGGCCCTTGCTCCTTTCAGGTTTCATAAGCAGGGGGATTCTGAGCAACTTTTACTTTTGTGCTGAGAGTAAATCTTGGGAAAGAAAGGAGAAGCAAGCAGCAGCAAGACGGGGGAGGAAGGAGCCCATAGTTGATTGAGATGGTTCTCAGCAGGCAGTGTTTCCATACAAGAAGCTCCCTGACTCCCCCCACCCCCCCGCCAAAGTATTGCTTGGAGGAGGATAGCAGGAGGGCTTGCACTCCCTTCATTTCTCCCAAATCTAAGATAGACTTTCTGCCTCTGGCTTAGGCAATTAATCAGGTAAGGAAAAACTGTTGAGGACTCCAGGCACACTACACGCTGCAACATCTTAATCGATTTCCCCCTCCTTTCAAAAAATATTTGCCTGCAAGGGCCTGTACTATTTTTTCCTTATTTTAGCTATGTTGGCACAGGAGCCATGGGTAAGGAGCTGGGAGATGATGGTAGCAGCTCTGTTTGTGTCTGTATAATCACTCATGGCTCGCTTACTCAGCTAATTAAAACCAAAACCCCTCTAGCTACCCCAAAAAATGTAAATAACATTTATTAAGACATTGTTCTGTGGTATAACCAGCACCCAAGTTACAGAAAAGCTGTTATGAAACAGAATTTTGCTTGCAAAGAAGTGGATCACTGCAAATCACATGAATACCAAGCTTTCTTCATGAAAGCATTAAGCTGGTGACAAACAGAAGTGTATACAATTAAAAATGTAAGAAATACACGAACAGCTGGCAGGGGCCAAAGCTATCACATTGTGCTTTGCCTGTCTCTAGAGTTAGCACAGATATAAAAGATGTAGTATATGCAGCGAAACAAGATTTTTCCAAGGGCATTGTGTTCTTAGCACGAGTAGCAAGGAAATAGAAAGATAAAACACATTAAAGCAGGAGAAAAAAAGTTTTGATGAGACAGGAGAGTGTTTGTTCTTGAATCTCTGGCTAAATGCCAATGTGTGTTCAACAGCAGATTTGCCTTAATGTAAAATAATGGGACACAATGTGTACGTGAAGCCAAGAACAAAGTTGAGTCCACTATAAGGACACACAGCTCCTGTGTATTCACATTTATATCAAAACCCAAGCATGTTTTGTACAAGCACAAAATGAACCCTTGGTGCAAAAACAAGCAAATGAAACCTCTTGGTTGTTCCCTGCACCTGATAAGGATGTTATGGAAGAGGCCTGATTTAATTCTTCGCCAGTTGTGGCAATGCCAGACTGGCTTGAAAGGATTTGATCCAACTTCTGAGCACTCTAATCTGAGTCTATCAAAACTGTAAAAGTGACTTTAAAGATAACTAAATGAAGAACTCTGGAATCACATCAGTGTAAAGCCAAGTGCATGTTCTAGCCTTGCTGAGCTGAACAGCATGGGCTGGAGTGTGGCAATCCTAAACCCCCATCCCTTAAACAGAAATCACGGAGACATTTAGAGAGGTGGTTCTGCTTTTATGCAAATATGTACAGATAAGTATGGCTCACCAGCGAAATTACATAATATCTTGCTTTATTCTTGTTGGTTTCTTAGGTTTCCAGTTTTTAACTTTGGCTCAGCATGGGCAATGCCAAAGTCTCAGTATTTGCAACCAATCCATCTGTGCTAGAGAAGATTAACTTTTGTGCTCTATAGGTCTGTGTAGGAAGTGAGGCCTGGCTGTCCTGTACGGCCCAGAGTCTCTGCTGGAGCGAAGGCATTCTGCGTTTGCAGGTAGAGCTGTCCTGGCTGACCCTGGCAGCTGCCCCGAGGAACAATCTGACCAGAGCTGCCACACTGAGTAAAATGCACAAAAGCAGCAGAATGGCCAAGCAGTTATCGAAGGTGTAAAAGAAAATTAAAAATAAAATGGAAAAAGGGAAGGGAGAGAGGACAGCACAGGATCAAAATAAATAGTAAAAGAAAGAGAGCTGAGGAAGCCGGGACTAGAGAGGACTGGAGAGGCTCAGGGGCAGCGGCTCTGGGGCCTGTGAGCAAAACCGCCAATGTAGGCAGAAGCATTTTTCTCAGCCGCTGCCTCGTGAGACATCGCGTGCTCCACTGGCCCACCTCCTCAGCCAGCGCCCACCTCAGCCAGCGCCCGCAGGAAGCCGGCAGACACCGGTGGGGGGTCTAGAGGGCCATGGCAGCGACTATGTGAATGCCTGGGGGAAAGCCGAGCCACAACCTCTTCAAGGTAGCAAAGGGGCCGTGGCCTTGGTGAACCACGAGCCTCTGGGGAGAGGAGCCAGGGTGGCTGCGCCCCGCACCTGTTACCCGATAAAGGGACCTGGATCGTTTAGAGAATGGCTTGCCTGAAAAATGACTGCATGTGCCTGTGGGAGGGGAGTCTGTGTCTTTCTCTATGCATTTAAAGCACTAAAAACACGTGGAGCAGGAAGTGGTGATAATGGCGGATTATATAAACCCAGGAGATGTACTGTTGCAGAGCAGAAGCTGGCCAGCATGAAGATGCATCAAAGTATTTGGAAGGCAAAAGGTTATAAAGGCATCTCTGAGCCCTGCTGTCCCTCAGAAGGTGGGATGGGGGTAAAAGCCAGCACACGAGCATCACACCCTTAAGGTAAGGGGCAGTGAGAGCCTAGGACCATGAGCACAGCAGGGGACTGTCATGGCACGGAGGTTACAAAGCAACACCATATTTACCAGAGCTAACTGCTGTTAGGGATGGGGGGACCTATGCAGCAGGCTTGAAGGAAAGTGGGCTATGGCACTGACCTGTTTCAGAGTCAGTCCCCAAGAAGCTGAGGCTTTGGCATGCTGTGCCTGCACAAGGTTTGCACCTGACATCCTATTCTGTCTAGGGATAGATAGAAAGGTGCAACCAATTTGAAGTGGGCTCTTGAATTTAGCAATTGGTATCTGTCCCCCAAGCCTCCCTGCACCCCCTCAAAATGTTGTTTCCAGTGCCCCAGTCAGCATCTACATGCTGACTCAGCATAAGGAGCATGCTGGGAGCCCATTTGCCACAGCTCATAAAAGAGGCTTTAAAGGGCTACTGCTCCCTTAAAGAATGGCACATACAAAAACCCCTCCTGTTTAACAGGCCTCCTGTGAATGGCTACTTATTCTAATTTAGAGCAGGATGTGTTTTATAAAAGGGTAAACTTGGCCTGATTATTTAAGTGAGAAGCATTTGAACGCTTACACACACACACACCCCCCACACCCCCTCTGCTTGATGGCCACCAACACCCTTGCACCTGAGGGCTGCAGTTGAGCCACTCCTCCTGCCTTCTTTGTGTGTCTAAATGTGTTGGGCCTTTGTGTTCTGAAACAGCTCCAGGATCTAGAAGTAGAGGAGACACCAGGCCAGTCAAACCTGCGGTCTCTGGTCTGCCTGGGACCATGGCGGGTATTAGATGTCACAGAGAACAGTGCCTGAAACCTTGAACTGTTTTGCTTGCCATCAAGCAGTGAGCAATTGGCCTAAACAGGAGGGATTTACTCCTTGCTCAAACTTTTTCTCTTTTTTTTTTAATTACATAGTGTGAATTAGATGTTCAGGATTCCCCAGTCAACTCTGAGTGCATGTACTCATCCCTGGCATTTGCAGGGCAAAGAAGGCTCAGCTCAAGAAGTCACTTTCATAGCTATCCAGTTTTCCCACTTACCTCCTACAGATAATGCAAATCAGCCAGTAAATATTGCTCTTGTTTTTGAACCCTTACATTAGGACTGGTTCAGCCACTGCTAAGAGTAGTTGTCCTGACAAAAAGAGTCAGTCAGTTCAGCTATGGATAGAGATTTGTTTTGACAGCATGCTGAAAATAGCATCTCAGAAACCACACTGCTAGCTGGTTTTAGAAAGGCCAGTTTTTGAAGTGTCTCTGACCAGCCAGCTTGTTACTCTGTAAATAGCAATTGCTTTGTTTAGCTGTTTTTCAAAAAGTGCCCATGCCTGAAGGACAATGCCCTCCCAGGGCACCTCCTCACAGCCTGGCCACCCCTGCAGGCTGCTCTTATTCAGCTTCCCCAGGAGTCCCTGGGGCTTGTAAGAGGAGCAGGAACTCACTCAGGGATGCTATCACTCAAGGAGCCACCTCACACATGCTCACCTGCCTTCCTGCAGTGAGCCGGGGCTCCCTGCACATCCCATGTGCTTCAGGGCACCGCTGCTGAGGTGAGCCCCCAGCCTGCTCAGGTGAGCTCAGTCCCAGCTGGAGTACCTTCCCTCCCACAGCACCCGATCAGCCTTAACCCCTCCCAGATAAGCCCAGTCACCCCAATGGGAAAGAGAAAAGCCCAACTGTGGCTCTAACCAAAGACCTTTCTTTAGAAGCTGAAAGATAAGTGGCATAGAAGTCCTAAACTCTCCTGCTTCAAAAACTGTCCTTTCCTTGCTCACAGGCTTCATATGTCTTTCCTGGAGATGTAGGTAAGTTGCAAAATTATCTCCTCTGGCACTGCAGGGCGAGTACCCTCTTGCACCCCCTCTCTCTCATATGCACGTGGCACTGGTGATAGCTTCCTTGGTGGTCTCTGCATCATAGGGTCAGTGAAGTCAGAGGAACTTTCCCACTGGCCCCAAGATGTCTGTCAGGTCACTCTGTGCCTTGTATAGCACAGGGCTTGTGCTGCACGCTAGCTCTGTGGTTCAGGCTCTGCCACTTCTGCCCTGGAGGCAACATCTGGGTCCCTTGAGTTCTCTGCGTGCTGTAATTTGCAATATGAACAGGTAGTTAGACCTGAGGGAAGTCACTATGGTCAGATGTGTGCCCTGATTTGGGTTTATTTAAGTCTCTTTCATCACCATGTACAGTTAATTCCTGACCATGAACATCCATTATGGGACCTGACTTGCTTTTGGGAATCTCTGTGATCAACATCTGCTCAAATTTTGCCTGAAGCTTGCCTATCTTGCTTCTGCCCTCTCCTTATCTGCATGCCTTTGTGAGTGAAGACTTCCTCCTGGAAAGTCTGTCACCTTTCCTTGTCTTCTTTTCATTTTTCAGAATGGGATGCCTCTGCCCTGAGGAAGGGGGGACTACCCTGCTGCCTCCTCCCTTTGTGCTGCTTTCTCCCTGCCTGTCGTTTTCCTCTATCTGCCCTTGGCTTTTTTTTTAGAGGATGTTAAGTGTCAAATTTGGTTGATTTGTTGCAGCCCAATTAGCTGATTCAATCCAATTAAGCTATCTGAAGTTATCTGTGTAGCGTGGTGGCTTTGTTAGCCAACTCCATTTCCTCTTACCCTTGCAAAAATTTTTGCCTCCAGCTTCTCCCTCCAGATCTTGGTAGTAGATTTCCAGTTGGTTCTTGGCTGCTCGTTCAAAGCTTGTGATCAGGGCTCCAGGGTCTGCAGATTTCCTTCAGGGACCATCTCCTCCCACCACCTCCTTCCCCTGGTTAGCCAAGTCTGCCCACAGCTCTTCTTCCTCGCCAGAAGACTTGTAAGAACTGTGGCTGTCTTTGGCAGCTTGGCAATAAGGTCAGCAAGATGCTATCCCCTCATGAGACCAGTAACTTGTACTTGAGCTCAGTGAGGTATCACTATCCTCTGCCTTGCTTTGGCTGAGTAAAAACTCTGCCCACAGAGAGACCTCTTTTCTCCATTGTTTCTGAAGCTCCCTGCAGTCAAAAGTCTTAAATCTGAAAGTCTGTCACCTCCTCAAAGTGCCTTGTTCCTTTCTTAGGGCTATCTCAGTGTTAGGTTGATACATTCTTCAGCTTCAGCTAGCTCCTCCTTGATCTGGGAACATCTCTTTTTTCTTTCTTTCTTTCTTTTTTTTTTTTTTTTTTCCTGAAAAGGGAACCTATGGATCTTTGTTATGTCTGCTGGTACTGTAGATTAAAAAGCACTGTCACTGAGAACAGACCTATAGGCTAGAAAAATCTCCAAAGAAAGAATGGTGATGGCTGAAGCTTTAACCTGGAAAGATACTGTCTGAGATTGCTTGTTTTTATTTAGCAGAGTTCCAGGTATGAGCCTAGAGCACCTACATCTGTAAGCAAATCCTTCCTGGCAACTCCCCCTAGGAGTCCTGTTGCTCCCCGTGCTGACCGTGCTGGCTGATCCCTAGCAGAGGATTTCAGGAATCAGGGTACAACCACATTCATGAAACACGACAAAAATCAATTAGCTTCTCTGAGTCTTTCTGTTCCCAGGCATCCCTATTTACCTGCTTGACTCCTGTTGAGAAAGGGGTCAAGAGAAAAAGCCTGTCACACTGAAGCATTGCTTTCTAGCCACTATGGATGCTCTCCCAACTACCTACCCTTGCTTTTCATTCTTTCCCAGCCAGCTATGTCCACGTTCAGGGCCATGCAGTGGCAAACAGGGTTAAGGAGATGGATGGTCTTTGTCAGGAATCTTAGGTTCAGTAAGAAGCTTCAAAGAGCAAATTCTGTCCCCTAAATGATCCCATGTGAGACCAGGCCTACACAACACTCCAAAGCACTTCATAACTTTCTCTTCCCTGAAGATTGCTCTGAAATTGTCACTTTTGTCACAATTGGAACTTCTCCCTGTGGTGTTGGGAAAGATGAGCATCTCAGTCCAGAGAAGAGATCTCTTCTGGGTTTTCAAATACTTGGTCTCCATTTACAGAACTGTCCCAAATGACAGGATAAGGGGGGATAGGAAACAGCCTGGCAGGCAGAGAGGGCTGATCTTCTTAATGGCGTCTTCAAATCGCCTTAATATAAACCCTCATAGAATAGTCTTATTGGCTTTAATAGGGATGAAAGCAATACTGCTGCAAGGAAATGAGTAGCACTTGAGAAGCTGCATTAAAGGTGTTTAAGCAGTGATAGAAAATGATCATTTTGCTATAGAATTTGAGCAATCCTTAAGAATTTAAGAGTATTATCTTACACTTAAGAAATTTGAAATATCAATTAAAAACTCTTCAGAAAGGTTATGGTTCTCTGTTAAGCCCTGATGGATTTCTTTCTTAGGCTGGGCTATAAATGATCTCCCTTGTTCGTAGCAGTAAACCAATTCAGGGTCCTGTCCGTCTGAGCCACAACGCGAGTACTACATTCTGGCAGCATGAATATCATAATATCTATTTTTATTATCATCAAACTTTGCTGTCACTGTTTATTCGTAGCCATCTGTCATTTGGCTTAAAACATAAAACAGGGAAAAAATCACATTTCTTTATTGACCTATTTGCTTTAAACTACTAGTTCTGTGAGCATTTGCACCTTCAAAAAATTAATATGCTGTTCCTCATATGGACAACTGGTGCGAGCAGGAGCTAAAGAACTGATCTGTTGATGATATCCCCCTCTGAAAATGTACTCCTTGGCAAAAATCTTATTTACAACCGTAAGTCAATCAACACTTTTTTGTTTTCCTGAAAGAACTCCTGGTAACTTTTTCAAAATCCTTCGGCCAGGCATTTAGCCAATAAGGCAGACTTTCAAATTACTCAAGTTGTAAAAAACATTTTACAGTGAAATCTCAAAGCAGGAACAGCTGCCTGGGTTTGGTTTTGACAGCTGCTCTTCACCTAACAACAAGTAGCCTATTTGTGTTTACTTATTCATTAATATTGAAAAATAACACAATAGGATCAGATGTCTTAGCTGGCAAATGCCCTACTTTTCCTCTGTGTTAGCACCTCTGCCTCAGCATTCATGACACATGTATGTTTTATATTTAAAAACCTCTTGTGGTTAGCTTTATTCTTACACCATTGACATAATTTAGCTTCCAAGATAAAATAATTAAGATTCCACCCAGAAAAGGTACTGGTTTAACTAGAATGCAGCAACAGTCTCATTAGTTTTCCAGAGACCGCATGCATTCTTAAAGCAAATGTTTTTTAGAACTGACCTGGATGAGAACAAATCCCCTGGTCTAAAGCTCATATTCCAGGTCACCTGTGATCTCCATGAAATCCCATATTCCTCCTTTATACCAAGCTCTGAGTGGAAAGGAAGATGCTTAATTTTTTAAAGCAGAGCCTTGTCAAATGAGGCTTTACCTGTAGTGTAGAGGCACATGCATTGTTTCAGATGTCTGCATTTTCCAAAGTAAACTCTTTCCGCTTGTTCCAACTTTGGGGCTATTTTTCATCACCTTCTTTCCACACAGTGAGGTCAGGCAAGGTGTTCCTCTGATGGTGTGGGGAGCACAAGTGGCTTGCTCAAGGGGAAGGGGCCAGAGGAACCTTGCTGAAAGCTCATTAGCTATTCAAGTTCCTTTTACTTATCTGCAAGCTGGCTATGAGCCAACAATGAAAACTCAAACCACTGTCAAGTTATAGGGTAGCCCTGAAATGTCATCAGCAAACGTTTCAAGGAAACCGGAGATGTTTCAGAAATGAAGGTTTTGACCACGTTTTTCATATATGCATTGCCATTTGGACTTCTGTGGATAGAAGTTGTTTTCCTCTGAGAGGGCAGGAATGGCTGAGCGGTTCGCAGGACAGAGCAGTACAGTGTTTGGAAACTCAAATTTTCCCCCGGTTCCAGCATCAACTGCGTTCATTAGTCTAAGTTAGAGGCCCATGTTCTCCACTGAGCTTCGGGGCTTGCATGAGATGTGGAGCCTAAGGTCATAAAGCTGTGAAATAAATACCAGAGCAGTTGCCCTGACCCTGGTTTGTACACCATCAAAGCCTACCCTGAGCCATTCTGCTCATGTTCAGCATGGTGGGAAGGGAGGGCAGCAGTTGATGGGCTCCAAGAGATCAGTTTTGTTCAATGGGGCACTGAGAGGCAGCATGTTGCTTGATACCTGTAAGGATTCTCCTTTGAAATGCCACTTCATTCTCATTTGGGGATTTAAATACTATAATAGGTGGCACTGGACTAAAAGGAATGTCACTGAGGGGCCTTGAGAAGTGTGGAGAAGAAAAAATGGGAAAATAATAGGAGAAAATCTGGGAGAATCACTCCCTCAAACCAAAAAGAAAGAGGCAGATAAAACCAGACACATGCTATATGCAGACAAAAGTTGCCAAAAGAGCTTGTAGACTTCCCTAGACTAGTTAAAACCAGTAAAATTATATGTGTATTTTGAGAAATTATTCAGCATTAGTTATACTTGTGTCTCACAAGCTGAATGTGATTTGATTTAGCTGTGTCTGGAAGGAAGCACCAGTAACAAAAGCAGCATGCTATGATCATTCAAAAAAAAAAAAAAAAAACCCAAACCCCAAAACCACCTCACAGGTAAACCTGGAGACTTCCTTGTGAGAAATCCTCCTGCGCTTTGTGCCCAAATTGACTGCTTTTGCAGCACGGAGGAAGGAGATGGTGTAGAATTACCAAGGATTTACAAGGAAGTAGAGATGATGTGAGGTGCTCAGGCTAACGTAAGGACGAGTAGACCGTCCTGCTCTCCTGGCAATCCCCCCAGGTTAGCTAGTGCTGCTGCTGGAAGCAAAAGGA
The DNA here is from genome assembly GCF_000690535.1 of Cariama cristata. Taxonomy (NCBI): domain Eukaryota; kingdom Metazoa; phylum Chordata; class Aves; order Cariamiformes; family Cariamidae; genus Cariama; species Cariama cristata. The sequence continues at coordinate 11,541 of NW_009595786.1, forward strand.
TCATTTCAGCAAGAGGTCTTGGTGAGTTGCTAAATCTGTGCCTAAATTAGGATTAGACCGACGAGGTCACTATCAGAATAAAATAATTTGTTATAGAAATACTCATCCCCATTATTTTAGTATTTCAGAGTATTAAACAACTACTGCACAGTGTGCCTGAGCTGCTGTCGATTCTGTGGGAAACTTTTTATCTTTTAAGTAATTTGAAAGAAGGCATTTAACCGTCAGGCTTGGTTTGATTGTAATCCTGGGCGGGAGTAGCTTGCAGTTTTATTGCAGTCATCGGCTGTAATGGTGCTAAGTCATAACTGCCTAAGTGTTACCTTGTATATCACACGCTAATCCTTCTGACATAGTTTTTAAATGCGATCTATTTCAACACGGCCCACCAGCTGTTTTGTGAAGCAGCTCTTCCTAAATTGCACAAAGAGCATGAACCAAAGGCTGCGATGATGCGAATTTTGAAATCACTCATTCTGACGCAGCAAGAAAAATTACATGAGCCACTGATGATTTTTAAAGCACGTTAACATGAACCCTACATGGAAAAAAATCTCCAGGACCAGCAAAAAACTTTCTCTCTTGCTGCCGGAGGCCGTGACGCGCGCGTGCAGCGAGGTTTGGCGCCGGTGTCTCCGGTGCAAGCCCAGCTGCGCTTTGCACGGAGAGGCGCCAGTCCGTGGTGCCGGGTGACGAAGAGCGGCAGCGCCGTTGAAAACGGCGGGGAGGCGTTGCGCCACGCTCAGGGGAGCGGTGTCTTCACGGCGGTGATGTTCGGTTGTTTCGTTTTGTTTCGTTTCGCGGGCTGTAGAGCGCTCGACACCACGGGGAGGCGGGAGGCGGGCGCCATGAGCC